>NC_069504.1:477818481-478060981 GCF_027579735.1 Bombina bombina | reverse complement strand
CAGTTTAACGAATAGCCAAGAAGTGGGGTGATAAGAAAAAAGTGCGAAAGCATATAAAATAAGGAATTGGAATAATTGTGCTTTATACAAAAAAATCATAACCACCACAAAAAAGGGCGGGCCTCATGGACTCTTGCTAATATGAAAGAAATGAATTTATCAGGTAAGTTCTTACATAAATTATGTTTTCTTTCATGTAATTAGCAAGAGTCCATGAGCTAGTGACGTATGGGATAATGACTACCCAAGATGTGGATCTTTCCACACAAGAGTCACTAGAGAGGGAGGGATAAAATAAAGACAGCCAATTCCTGCTGAAAATAATCCACACCCAAAATAAAGTTTAATGAAAAACATAAGCAGAAGATTCAAACTGAAACCGCTGCCTGAAGTACTTTTCTACCAAAAACTGCTTCAGAAGAAGAAAATACATCAAAATGGTAGAATTTAGTAAAAGTATGCAAAGAGGACCAAGTTGCTGCTTTGCAAATCTGATCAACCGAAGCTTCATTCCTAAACGCCCAGGAAGTAGAAACTGACCTAGTAGAATGAGCTGTAATCCTTTGAGGCGGAGTTTTACCCGACTCAACATAGGCAAGATGAATTAAAGATTTCAACCAAGATGCCAAAGAAATGGCAGAAGCTTTCTGGCCTTTTCTAGAACCGGAAAAGATAACAAATAGACTAAAAGTCTTTCGGAAAGATTTAGTAGCTTCAACATAATACAAAGCTCTAACAACATCCAAAGAATGCAACAATTTCTCCTTAGAATTCTTAGGATTAGGACATAATGAAGGAACCACAATTTCTTTACTAATGTCGTTGGAATTCACAACTTTAGGTAAAAATTCAAAAGAAGTTCGCAACACCGCCTTTTCCGGATGAAAAATCAGAAAAGGAGACTCACAAGAAAGAGCAGATAATTCAGAAACTCTTCTGGCAGAAGAGATTGCCAAAAGGAACAAAACTTTCCAAGAAAGTAATTTAATGTCCAATGAATGCATAGGTTCAAACGGAGGAACTTGAAGAGCCCCCAGAACCAAATTCAAACTCCAAAGAGGAGAAATTGACTTAATGACAGGTTTTATACGAACCAAAGCTTGTACAAAACAATGACTATCAGGAAGAATAGCAATCTTTCTATGAAAAAGAACAGAAAGAGCAGAGATTTAACCTTTCAAGGAACTTGCGGACAAACCCTTATCTAAACCATCCTGAAGAAACTGTAAAATTCTCGGTATTCTAAAAGAATGCCAAAAAATGATGAGAAAGACACCAAGAAATATAAGTCTTCCAGACTCTATAATATATCTCTCTAGATACAGATTTACGCGCCTGTAACATAGTATTAATCACAGAGTCAGAGAAACCTCTTTGACCCAGAATCAAGCGTTCAATCTCCATACCTTTAAATTTAAGGATTTCAGATCCTGATGGAAAAAAAGGACCTTGCGACAGAAGGTCTGGTCTTAACGGAAGAGTCCACGGTTGGCAAGAGGCCATCCGGACCAGATCCGCATACCAAAACCTGTGAGGCCATGCCGGAGCTACCAGCAGAACAAACGAGCATTCCTTCAGAATCTTGGAGATTACTCTTGGAAGAAAAACTAGAGGCGGAAAGATATAGGCAGGATGATACTTCCAAGGAAGTGAAAAATGCATCCACTGCCTCCGCCCGAGGATCCCGGGATCCGGACAGATACCAGGGAAGTTTCTTGTTTAGATGAGAAGCCATCAGATCTATTTCTGGGAGTTCCCACATTTGAACAATCTGAGGAAATACCTCTGGGTGAAGAGACCATTCGCCCAAGTGCAACGTTTGGCGACTGAGATAATCCGCTTTCCAATTGTCCATACCTGGGATATGAACCGCAGAGATTAGACAGGAGCTGGATTCCGCCCAAACCAAAATTCGAGATACTTCTTTCATAGCCAGAGGACTGTGAGTCCCTCCTTGATGATTGATGTATGCCACAGTTGTGACATTGTCTATCTGAAAACAAATGAACAACTCTCTCTTCAGAAGAGGCCAAGACTGAAGAGCTCTGAAAATTGCACGGAGTTCCAAAATATTGATCGGAAATCTCACCTCCTGAGATTCCCAAACCCCTTGTGCCGTCAGATACCCCCACACAGCTCCCCAACCTGTAAGACTTGCATCTGTTGAGATTATAGTCCAGGTCGGAAGAACAAAGAAGCCCCCCGAACTAAACGATGGTGATCTGTCCACCATGTCAGAGAGTATCGTAAAATCGGTTTAAAGATATTAATTGAGATATCTTTGAGTAATCCCTGCACCATTGGTTCAGCATACAGAGCTGAAGAGGTCGCATGTGAAAACGAGCAAAGGAGATTGCATCTGATGCGGCAGTCCTAAGACCTAACATTTCCATGCATAAGGCTACCAAAGAGAATGATTGTGACTGAAGGTTTTGACAAGCTGATATCAATGTTAAACTTCTCTTGTCTGACAAGGACAGAGTCATAGACACTGAATCTATCTAGAAACCTAAAAAGGTTACCCTTGTCTGAGGAATCAATGAACTGATTGGTAAATTGATCCTCCAACCATGATCTTGAAGAAACAACACAAGTCGATTCGAATGAGATTCTTCGAAAATGAGAAGACTGAGCAAGTACCAAGATATCGTCCAATAAGGAAAAACAAAAACCCTGTTCTCTGATTACAGAAAGAAGGGCACCGAGAACCTTTGAAAAAAATTCTTGGAACTGAGGCTAGGCCAAACGGTAGAGCCACAAAACTGGTAATGCTTGTCTAAAAAGAGAATCTCAGACACTAAAAGTGATCTGGATGAATCGGAATATGCAGATACACATCCTGTAAATCTATTGTAGACATATAATGCCCTTGCTAAACAAAAGGCAGGATAGTCCTACAGTAACCATCTTGAATGTTGGTATCCTAACATAACGATTCAATAATGATAGATCCGGAACTGGTCTGAAGGAATTGACCTTCTTTGGTACAATGAAGAGATAAAATAAAACCCCAGCCCATGTTCCAGAACTGGAACTGGCATAATTACTCCAGCCAACTCTAGATCTGAAACACATTTCAGAAATGCTGAGCCTTGCTGTGTTAACTGGGACACGGGAAAGAAAAAAATCTCTTAGCAGGAGGCCTTAACTTGAAGCCAATTCTGTACCTTTCTGAAACAATGTTCTGAAACCAGAGATTGAGAACGGAATTGATCCAAATTTCTTTGATGAAAACGTAATCTGCCCCATACCAGCTGAGCTGGAATAAGGGCCGCACCTACATAGGTACTTAGGAGCTGGCTATAGGTTTCTATAAGGCTTGGATATATTCCAAACTGGAAATAGTTTCCAAACTGATACCGCTCCTGAGGATGAAGGATCAGACTTTTGTTCCTTGTTGTGAGGAAAGGAACGAAAATGATTATTTACCCTGGAAAGAAAGGGAAAGCAAAGTTGACATAGAAGACATATCAGCATTCCAAGTTTAATCCATAAAGCTTTTCTAGCTAAAATAGCTAGAGACATATACCTGACATCAACTCTAATGATATCAAAAGATGGTATCACCAATAAAATTATTAGCATGTTATAGAATAATAATAATGCTATAAAATTATGATATGTTACTTGTTGCGCTAAAACTTCTAACCAAAAAGTTGAAGCTGCAGCAACATCCGCTAAAAATATAGCAGGTCTAAGAAGATTACCTGAACATAAGTAAGCTTTTCTTAGAAAGGATTCAATTTTCCTATCTAAAGGATCCTTAAATGAAGTACTATCTGCCGTAGGAATAGTAGTACATTAGCAGGAGTAGAGACAGCCCCATAACCTTAGGGATTTTTGTCCCAAAAAACTCTAATCTGTCAGATGGCACAGGATATAATTGCTTAAACGTCTAGAAGGAGTAAATAAATTACCCAAATTATTCCATTCCCTGGAAATTACTTCAGAAATAGCATCAGGGAGATTAAACACTTCTGGAATAACTACAGGAGATTTAAAAAACCTTATTTAAACGTTTACATTTAGTATCAAGAGGACCAGAATCCTCTATTTCTAATGCAAATAATACTTCTTTAAATAAAGAACGAATAAATTCCATCTTGAACAAATACAAAGATTTATCAGCATCAACCTCTGAGACAGAAACCTCTGAACCAGAAGAACCATTATCAGTATCAGAATGATGATGTTCATTTAAAAATTCATCTGAAAAAAGAGAAGTTTTAAAAGACTTTTATGTATACTAGAAGGAGAAATAACAGACATAGCCTTCTTAATGGATTTAAAAAATAAAATCTCTTATGTTATCAGGAACACTCTGAAAATTAGATGTTGACGGAACAGCAACAGGTAATGTAACAGTACTAAAGGAAATTTTATCTGCATTAATAAGTTTGACATGACATGCAATACAAACAACAGCTGGAGAAACAGATACCAAAAGTTTATAGCAGATACACTTAGCTTGGTAGCTCCAGCACTGGGCAGTGATTTTCCTGAAGTATCTTCTGACTCAGTTGCAACGTGGAACATCTTGCAATATGTAAAAGAAAAAAACAACATATAAAGCAAAATTGATCAAATTCCTTAAATGACAGTTTCAGGAATGGGAAAAAAATGCCATAGAACAAGCTTCTAGCAACCAGAAGCAATAAATAATGAGACTTAAATAATGTGGAGACAAAAAATGACGCCCATATTTTTTAGCGCCAAAAAAGACGCCCACATTATTTGGCGCCTAAATGCTTTTGGCGCCAAAAATGACGCCACATCCGGAACGCCGACATTTTTGACGCAACTTCCGGCGACACGTATGACGCCGGAAACAGAAAAAAAAATTTGCGCCAAAAAAGTCAGCGCCAAAAATGACGCAATAAAATGAAGCATTTTCTGCCCCCGCGAGCCTAACAGCCCACAGGGAAAAAGTCAAATTTTTTAAGGTAAGAAAAAATGATTGAAACAAATGCATTTATCCCAAATATGAAACTGACTGTCTGAAAAATAAGGAATGTTGAACATTCTGAGTCAAGGCAAATAAATGTTTGAATACATATATTTAGAACTTTATAAACAAAGTGCCCAACCATAGCTTAGAGTGTCACAGAAAATAAGATTTACTTACCCCAGGACACTCATCTACATGTTTGTAGAAAGCCAAACCAGTACTGAAACGAGAATCAGCAGAGGTAATGGTATATATAAGAGTATATCGTCGATCTGAAAAGGGAGGTAAGAGATGAATCTCTACGACCGATAACAGAGAACCTATGAAATAGACCCCGTAGAAGGAGATCACTGCATTCAAATAGGCAATACTCTCCTCACATCCCTCTGACATTCACTGCACGCTGAGAGGAAAACCGGGCTCCAACTTGCTGCGGAGCGCATATCAACGCAGAATCTAGCACAAACTTACTTCACCACCTCCATCGGAGGCAAAGTTTGTAAAACTGAATTGTGGGTGTGGTGAGGGGTGTATTTATAGGCATTTTAAGGTTTGGGAAACTTTGCCCCTCCTGGTAGGAATGTATATCCCATACGTCACTAGCTCATGGACTCTTGCTAATTACATGAAAGAAAAGGCATACACAGTAGCTGTTAAAAAGAGTAGGGATGAATTATTGTACAAAGCTAAAGATGAAGATACAACCAATATGATTAGATTCATTTCCACATATAACAACAAATGGCAAAACGTAAGGGCAATTCTACAAAAGCATTGGTCAGTTCTAACAATTGACAAAGACATTATTTAATTTGTGGGAGATAGACCTCTCATGTCAGCTCGAAGGGCTCCCAACCTGAAAGAAATACATGTGCATAGCCACTTCACAAAAGATGCAAAAAGAACATGGTTACAACAATACCATGAGAGAGAGGGTAATATCAGATGTAAGAGGTGCTCGGTATGCACTAACATGCAAGAAGGCAGATATTTTGTTGACAAATTTGGCAAGACTTTTAAAATAAAAGGGAAAATTAACTGCAGAAGTGAAGGTATTATTTATTTAGTCTTTTGTAATTGCCCAATGTATTACGTTGGGAAAACCTATAGGGAACTCAAGGAACGTATTAAAGAGCATAAAAGGGATATATCAAATTAAATCAAAACTAGTAGTGTAGCTAGACATTTTAAAAAATTCCATGAAAGCAATGAACAAGAATTAAAGTTTTTGGGTCTAGAAAAGGTGGACCTCTCCATTAGAGGGGGTAACCTTGACAATTTACTCCTACAAAAGGAGTGTAGGTGGATATTTGACCTTAAATCTCTAAAGCCATATGGGCTAAATGAAGAAATAAACTAAGCTCCATTTCTATAATAATTGTATGTAAATAAATGAAGGAATCTGTTAAAATTATCCCCAAATTATCATTAACTTATTAACAATTTGTATTTAAGCCTGTTGAAATTATGTTAAATGAAAGAATCGCGTGCAACTTTATGAAATAGTTGTAAAACTTTATACCATAATAAGGATTAATTTCCCTATATATTTTCACAATATTATATAGGATCATAAAGTATTCTAAAGATTAATTAAATTTCTTATGATTTGTTGGAAAAATCAGATTTATTATAAGTTGATATTTCTTATAAATGTACACGATTGCAAGATTGTATAAGACTATAAATGCTAAAATGTATATTCTTGACTTAAATAACTCCTAAAACAAATAGAAGATTGGATATATGAATGAATATATACTAAGGTGTCGTTTTCATTTCACCTGTATGGGCAGAGAAATTGTACGGCTTAAAAGTCCTGTTCTTTGACACACCAATGAGGGTGAAACGCGCGTCGCTAGCTAGAAGCAATCAGTTTCTGTGAGGGTAACAGCTGTACCCTCTATGTTGTTTGCTAATCGGAGATATTGAATCACAGGAGTGGTTGAGTAGCAGGTACACTCACGGATGGGATACCGCCATAGAAGCGGAACAGAACGGAGGTTGCCGACTACAGCTGTCTTGTAAGTAGGAACGAAAGCAAAGTCATTGAGGATCTGCAATCAAGGTAAGCGCAGGATAAGATTAAGCTGCGTTCACAACTTGCTTGAAACAATAAGCAGGGAGGAGTACTACAAGCCTACCTGGTGAGGCGTTGTTTGCATGCAATACAAGTTGAGCGTTTGAGACAAGTGATAATGACTCAGTTTTCTGCATACACCTACAATATAACTAAAGCTGTGACTGTTGGAATATAAATACCCGTGAGTGTTAAATACCCGTGAGTGTTATAATACCTTGCCATAATCTCCCACTGAAGATTGCAACAAAGTAACGTAAATGTGGTCCATAAATTATCAGACAAGCTGTATGGGACTTTAAACATCAATACCCTTTAAGGAACTCTTTTCTCAGTCTGCTGAATTTTTTTTCCGGTATACCGCTAATCTAAAGTGGGCCCACGTTTAGTAATTTGCAATAAATGTCTGTGTTATCTCTTGTAGCAATAAAGTAATCACTTAGTATATCAATGTATTGATCTTATTTTGTAACATTGTAATAGTATAGAATTGTTTAAGTTGTTTAGGAGGCTTTAGGGAACCCTATTTTGCGGCTGTTACTATCACTATTAAAATGGTTAGGATATAATAGACCTTATGCTCTGGTGCTGGAAACAGGGAAACAAGTGTGGGCCAACGGTCTAACATTTTTTATTTTTTCCAAAAACAATTCATGCTTTCTTTTTCCCCCCCGAGCACAATTTTTCCTGATAAATACTTAATAATCAGGGGATTTAAATTGAGCGGGTCACAGATATATGAGTAGTGCAATTAGTTGTTATCTTAAAACTATATACACATACATATACACACACACATATATATATATATATATACATACACACATATATATACATACACACACACACACACACACACACAAGTGCATTGGAGCCCTTTGCAGTCAAGTAGCTGAAAACATGATAAAAACAATATTCATGTTTAATAAAGTGTTTAACTATGCATTTAATGTAAATATTTCACATTCCAATGTTCTGTACATAAGGGTAATGTGAAATATTCATATTTCATGTTGGGTTAGCACACTTGAGAAAACACAAATCAGGTTTGCACACAAGGGTGTTTTTTTTTATCTATTTTTCACGCTCCGTTGAAGTCTATGTGGGAATACGTTAACATGGTTGCAATATTCAAACTTTGTCTTTTTGCACACGTCAGGTTTTTAATTTCAACTTGTAATATGCACGCTAACCGGCGTGCACAAAAAGGCTCCGTCTAGCAGAGTTAATGCACTAGCAGGAGCAATAAATAGCGCTATACTCGTAATCTAGCCCTAAATGTATTTTTCCTTTTATGCTTCTTTTTCGTTGGCACACTGTCATTTTTTTATTTTTCTTCTCCTGAGTTTTTCGTCCAATTTGGGTCATCTCCCTCTCTTTATGTAAGCTAATAAAATATTTCTATTTTACTTCCTGCCCCTCTCCTATTGCTTTAGTTCCAGCGTTTCCCTATTTGACATTACACTTTCTAAATTTATTTCACAGCCATCCTCTCTCTATATCTATTTTGCTCCTACATACTATTCGTATTTCTCATCTTTATAGCTCTCCCGGATTAAATTTAATTTATTCGGCCTTCCTGTAAATTCCTCCACTTTAAAACAGAAGCATTTTTGTAAAAATACTTAGACTAAAAGTTATTACTGTTTTCTGCAGCATACACACATATCCTGTGAGGGCCGGTACACCAGTATTCAAGCTCCGAGAGCTGAAGATGATCTGTATTGTTTCTGTGAAGACGTAATTTGTGTCATACAAGCTCCTCCAAACTCTCTGAGAAGGTGTTGTGTTTGAATACTGGTGCACGGGCTCCCACAGAAAAACAGTAAAACATTTTACTAGAAGCATTTTTGCTTATCAAAAGTATATTGTAAAAATGCTTCTATTTCACATTGAAATGCATTCATGCACATTTAAATTTTGACCTATCCCTTTAACAATATAGTTAACTCATGATCAAGCTTACCAGAGATCTTCTCATATGATGAAGTATGCTCATGAAGCAGTCACAGCTTATCATTCCCTCCTGCACCATCTGAGTTTTGCTTTTGTCTGTCTCACTCACAAAAGCAGATGCTGCTAGTGCCATCTCAATCCACTCTAGCAAGTAACGGAGAGAACCACGCTGAGAGGCCAATCCAAGAAGAAGCTCAGAGGCTAATTGGCGACCGAGTGTGTCTGCACCAGAATTGGGAACAGTCACTCCTTTCAAAAAAGTTGTGACCTGCGCCAGACAGTCTAGGCCCATTGGTGGGATTTTGCTTTCATTGGCAAGGGAAAGGGGGGGGAGAGAGTTCACCACATCAATTGCTGTTCGGATTACGTCATTGCAGAGGCTCAGGCCAGGCCCCATGGTTGGCATCATCCAACTTTGTCTCAGCAGGGCAAAAAGAAGGCTCAGGCCAGTCCTCACACCCATCTCTATAAGTGCATCTGTGCTTGAACGTGGACGTTCACTAATAGATAAAGTGTCTGCTGATCCAGAACTGTTCTCTGGAGACTGCTGCTGCTGTTTCACTTTGCCTTTGTCATGATACTTGTTGGAAAGGGCATAGAAAATCCTCTGGAGAACCAACAGCCTTTTTCTCAGAGCACCTGCAAAAGGTGAGTCTGAACACACCACCTTTGCCAGAGCCAGCTGGCTGTTAAGCAGAGCATCCAGGTAGTGATCCTGTTCATCGCAGGACAAAGACTCACGCTCAAAGTCTGGCAACTGGGGACCTTTGAGGCACAGAACTTGCTGGGGGAGGGGGACCACCTCTTTGTTGCTGATGAGCTTGGTATACAGGAGGGAGACCCCTTCCCTCGTGGCAATGGACTCGCTGTCCTCCATGATCCAGGAGCTGTTCAAATGCTCCAGCCATTTCAGCTTAACTGGGGGCATCATGCCACCTATCTCTTATCACTCTTCTGCCATGTGTACTAAAAGAGAAGATGAAAGAAAAGCATAAATGTCAGAGGAGATGCCTGCTTTTACCAAAAATAACTGTCAGAACACATTGTTTCTACTACAGTAGACTATGTAATGCAATATGAACACTCAAGAGAATTTAAAATGGACAATCTACACCAGAATCTTTGTTTAAAAAGATAGATAATCCCTTTATTACCCATTCCCCAGTTTTGCATAACCAACACTGTTATATTAATATACTTTTTACATCTGTGATTACCTTGTTTATACGCCTCTGCAGCCTGCCCCCTTATCTCAGCTCTTTTGACAGACATGTATTTTAGCCAATCAGTGCTGACTCATAAATAACTCCACGGGAGTGAGCACAATGTTATTTATAGGACACACATGAACTAGCACTTTCTAACTATGAAAAACAGTCAAAATGTACTGAGATTAGAGGCAGTTCATCGGCTTAGAAATTAGCATATGAGCCTATCTAGGTTTAGCTTTCCACAAAGAATACCAAGAGAGCAAAGTAAATTTGATGATAAAAGTAAATTGGAAAGTTGTTTAAAATTGCATGCCCTATTGGAATCATGAAAGTTTAATTTTGACTAGACTATCCCATTAAAAATGGATGTAAAAAAACTTTTCTTTTAAGATTGTAATACAAAATGTTTAATTATACAAGCTATGCATAACACAGCCACACAATTTTTTTTTTTCAAAGTGATTAGCTTTTAATAGTTTGAACTGCCTAAGAGAATCCAGAGTTTGTTAAACTTTTGTTTGAGATTTTATTACCTTTTAAAAGGCAAAAAACTAAATTTATGCTTACCTGATAAATGTATTTCCTTCTTGACACAGTGAGTCCATGGATCATCTAATTACTATTGGGAATATCACTCCTGCCCAGTAGAAGGCAGCAAAGAGCACCACAGCAAAGCTGTTAAATATCATCTCTCTTCCCTCCAACCCCGGTCATTCGACCTAAGTAAAGGAGAGAAAGGAAGTAACAAGGTGCAGAGGTTTATATATGGCAAAAACCTGTCTTAAGAAACAGGGCTGGCCGTGGACTCACTGTGTCAAGAAAACATAATTTATGTAAGAACTTACCTGATAAATTCATTTCTTTCATATTAGCAAGAGTCCATGAGCTAGTGACGTATGGGATATACATTCCTACCAGGAGGGGCAAAGTTTCCCAAACCTTAAAATGCCTATAAATACACCCCTCACCACACCCACAATTCAGTTTAACGAATAGCCAAGAAGTGGGGTGATAAGAAAAAAGTGCGAAAGCATATAAAATAAGGAATTGGAATAATTGTGCTTTATACAAAAAAATCATAACCACCACAAAAAAGGGCGGGCCTCATGGACTCTTGCTAATATGAAAGAAATGAATTTATCAGGTAAGTTCTTACATAAATTATGTTTTCTTTCATGTAATTAGCAAGAGTCCATGAGCTAGTGACGTATGGGATAATGACTACCCAAGATGTGGATCTTTCCACGCAAGAGTCACTAGAGAGGGAGGGAAAAAATAAAGACAGCCAATTCCTGCTGAAAATAATCCACACCCAAAATTAAGTTTAATGTAAAACATAAACAGAAGATTCAAACTGAAACCACTGCCTGAAGTACTTTTCTACCAAAAACTGCTTCAGAAGAAGAAAATACATCAAAATGGTAGAATTTAGTAAAAGTATGCAAAGAGGACCAAGTTGCTGCTTTGCAAATCTGATCAACCGAAGCTTCATTCCTAAACGCCCAGGAAGTAGAAACTGACCTAGTAGAATGAGCTGTAATCCTTCGAGGCGGAATTTTACCCGACTCGACATAGGCATGATGAAATAAAGATTTCAACCAAGATGCCAAAGAAATGGCAGAAGCTTTCTGGCCTTTTCTAGAACCGGAAAAGATGACAAATAATACAAAGCTCTAACAGCATCCAAAGAATGCAATGATTTCTCCTTAGAATTCATAGGATTAGGACACAATGAAGGAACCACAATTTCTCTACTAATGTTGTTAGAATTCACAACCTTAGGTAAAAAATTCAAAAGAAGTTTGCAGCACCGCCTTATCCTGATGAAAAATCAGAAAAGGAGACTCACAAGAAAGAGCAGATAATTCAGAGACTCTTCTGGTAGAAGAGATGGCCAAAAGAAACAAAACTTTCCAAGAAAGTAATTTAATGACCAAAGAATACATGGGTTCAAAAGGAGGAGCTTGAAGAGCCCCCAGAACCAAATTCAAACTCCAAGGAGGAGAAATTGACTTAAAGACAGGTTTTATACGAACCAAAGCTTGTACAAAACAATGAATATCAGGAAGATTAGCAAACTTTCTGTGAAAAAGAACAGAAAGAGCAGAGATTTGTCCATTCAAGGAACTTGCGGACAAACCGTTATCTAAACCATCCTGAAGAAACTGTAAAATTCTCGGTATTCAAAAAGAATGCCAAGAAAAATGAAGAGAAAGACACTAAGAAATATAAGTCTTCCAGACTCTATAATATATCTCTCTAGATACAGATTTACGAGCCTGTCACATAGTATTAATCACAGAGTCAGAGAACCTCTTTGACCAAGAATCAAGCGTTCAAACTCCATACCTTAAAATTTAAGGATTTGAGATCCTGATGGAAGAAAGGACCTTGCGACAGAAAGTCTGGTCTTAACGGAAGAGTCCACAGCTGGCAAGAGGCCATCCGGACAAGATCCGCATACCAAAACCTGTGAGGCCATGCTGGAGCTACCAGCAGGACAAACGAGCATTCCTGTAGAATCTTGGAAAATACTTTTGGAAGAAGAACTAGAGGCGGAAAGATATAGGCAGGATGATACTTCCAAGGAAGTGATAATGCATCCACTGCCTCCGCCCGAGGATCCCGGGATCTGGACAGATACCAGGGAAGTTTCTTGTTTAGATGAGAAGCCATCAGATCTATTTCTGGGAGTTCCCACATTTGAACAATCTGAAGAAATACCTCTGGGTGAAGAGACCATTCGCCCGGATGCAACGTTTGGCGACTGAGATAATCCGCTTCCCAATTGTCTATACCTGGGATATGAACCGCAGAGATTAGACAGGAGCTGGATTCCGCCCAAACCAAAATTCAAGATACTTCTTTCATAGCCAGAGGACTGTGAGTCCCTCCTTGATGATTGATGTATGCCACAGTTGTGACATTGTCTATCTGAAAACAAATGAACAACTCTCTCTTCAGAAGAGGCCAAGACTGAAGAGCTCTGAAAATTGCACCGAGTTCCAAATATTGATCGGTAATCTCACCTCCTGAGATTCCCAAACCCCTTGTGCCGTCAGAGACCCCACACAACTCCCCAACCTGTAATACTTGCATCTGTTGAGATTATAGTCCAGGTCGGAAGAACAAAGAAGCCCCCTAAACTAAACGATGGTGATCTGTCCACCACGTCAGAGAGTGTCGTATAATCGGTTTAAAGATATTAATTGAGATATCTTTGTGTAATCCCTGCACCATTGGTTCAGCATACAGAGCTGAAGAGGTCGCATGTGAAAACGAGCAAAGGAGATCGCATCCGATGCGGCAGTCCTAAGACCTAAAATTTCCATGCATAAGGCTACCAAAGGGAATGATTGTGACTGAAGGTTTTGACAAGCTGATATCAATGTTAAACTTCTCTTATCTGACAAGGACAGAGTCATAGACACTGAATCTATCTGGAAACCTAAAAAGGTTACCCTTGTCTGAGGAATCAATGAACTTTTTGGTAAATTGATCCTCCAACCATGATCTTGAAGAAACAACACAAGTCGATTCGTATGAGATTCTGCGAAAATGTGAAGACTGAGCAAGTACCAAGATATCGTCCAAATAAGGAAACACCAAAACCCTGTTTTCTGATTACAGACAGAAGGGCACTGAGAACCTTTGAAAAAATTCTTGTAGCTGATGCTAGGCCAAACGGTAGAGCCACAAAACTGGTAATGCTTGTCTAAAAAGAGAATCTCAGAAACTAAAAGTGATCTGGATGAATCGGAATATGCAGATATGCATCCTGTAAATCTATTGTAGACATATAATGCCCTTGCTAAACAAAAGGCAGGATAGTCCTACAGTTACCATCTTGAATGTTGGTATCCTTACATAACGATTCAATATTGATAGATCCGGAACTGGTCTGAAGGAATTGAACTTCTTTGGTACAATGAAGAGATAGAATAAAACCCTAGCCCCTGTTCCAGAACTGGAACTGGCATAATTACTCCAGCCAACTCTAGATCTGAAACACATTTCAGAAATGCTGAGCCTTTGCTGTGTTTACTGGGACACGGGAAAGAAAAAAATCTCTTTGCAGGAGGCCTTAACTTGAAGCCAATTCTGTACCTTTCTGAAACAATGTTCTGAAACCAGAGATTGTGAACGGAATTGATCCAAATTTCTTTGAAGAAAACGTAATCTGCCCCATACCAGCTGAGCTGGAATGAGGGCCGCAAATTCATGGGTACTTAAGAGCTGGCTTTAGGTTTCTATAAGGCTTGGATATATTCCAAACTGGAAATGGTTTCCAAACTGATACCGCTCCTGAGGATGAAGGATCAGGCTTTTGTTCCTTGTTGTGAGGAAAGGAACGAAAAACGATTATTAGACCTAAATTTACCTTAGATTTTTTATCCTTTGGTAAAAAAGTTCCCTTCCCTCCAGTAACAGTTGAGATAATAGAATCCAACTGAGAACCGAATAATTTATTACCCTGGAAAGAAAGGGAAAGCAAAGTTGACTTAGAAGACATATCAGCATTCCAAGTTTTAAGCCATAAAGCTTTTCTAGCTAAAATAGCTAGAGACATATACCTGACATCAACTCTAATGATATCAAAAGATGGTATCACAAATAAAATTATTAGCATGTTATAGAATAATAATAATGCTATAAAATTATGATCTGTTACTTGTTGCACTAAAGCTTCTAACCAAAAAGTTGAAGCTGCAACAACATCCGCTAAAAATATAGCAGGTCTAAGAAGATTACCTGAACATAAGTAAGCTTTTCTTAGAAAGGATTCAATTTTCCTATCTAAAGGATCCTTAAATGAAGTACTATCTGCCGTATAGTACGTTTAGCAGGAGTAGAAACAGCCCCATTAACCTTAGGGATTTTGTCCCAAAAAACTCTAATCTGTCAGATGGCACAGGATATAATTGCTTAAACGTTTTAGAAGGAGTAAATGAATTACCCAAATTATTCCATTCCCTGGAAATTACTTCTGAAATAGCATCAGGGAGAGAAAACACTTCTGGAATAACTACAGGAGATTTAAAAACCTTATTTAAACGTTTAGATTTAGTATCAAGAGGACCAGAATCCTCTATTTCTAATGCAATTAATACTTCTTTAAGTAAAGAACGAATAAATTCCATCTTGAACAAATACAAAGATTTATCAGCATCAACCTCTGAGACAGAAACCTCTGAACCAGAAGAACCATTATCAGTATCAGAATGATGATGTTCATTTAAAAATTCATCTGAAAAAAGAGAAGTTTTAAAAGACTTTTATGTATACTAGAAGGAGAAATAACAGACATAGCCTTCTTAATGGATTTAAAAATAAAATCTCTTATGTTATCAGGAACACTCTGAAAATTAGATGTTGACGGAACAGCAACAGGTAATGTAACAGTACTAAAGGAAATTTTATCTGCATTAATAAGTTTGTCATGACATGCAATACAAACAACAGCTGGAGAAACAGATACCAAAAGTTTATAGCAGATACACTTAGCTTGGTAGCTCCAACACCGGGAAGCGAATTTCCTGAAGTATCTTCTGACTCAGTTGCAACGTGGAACATCTTGCAATATGTAATAGAAAAAACAACATATAAAGCAAAATTGATCAAATTCCTTAAATGACAGTTTCAGGAATGGGAAAAAAATGCCAGTGAACAAGCTTCTAGCAACCAGAAGCAATAAATAATGAGACTTAAATAATGTGGAGACAAAAATGACGCCCATATTTTTTAGCGCCAAATAAGACGCCCACATTATTTGGCGCCTAAATGCTTTTGGCGCCAAAAATGACGCCACATCCGGAACGCCGACACTTTTGACGCAAAAAAACGTCAAAAAATGACGCAACTTCCGGCGACACGTATGACGCCGGAAACAGAAAAAAAAAAAATGTTTGCGCCAAAAAAGTCCGCGCCAAGAATGACGCAATAAAATGAAGCATTTTCAGCCCCCGCGAGCCTAACAGCCCACAGGGAAAAAGTCAAATTTTTTAAGGTAAGAAAAAATGATTGATTCAAATGCATTATCCCAAATATGAAACTGACTGTCTGAAATAAGGAATGTTGAACATCCTGAGTCAAGGCAAATAAATGTTTGAATACATATATTTAGAACTTTATAAAAAAAGTGCCTAACCATAGCTTAGAGTGTCACAGAAAATAAGCTTGCTTACTTACCCCAGGACACTCGTCTACATGTTGTAGAAAGCCAAACCAGTACTGAAACGAAAATCAGCAGAGGTAATGGTATATATATATATATATAAGAGTATATCGTCGATCTGAAAAGGGAGGTAAGAGATGAATCTCTACGACCGATAACAGAGAACCTATGAAATAGACCCCGTAGAAGGAGATCATTGCATTCAAATAGGCAATACTCTCCTCACATCCCTCTGACATTCACTGCACGCTGAGAGGAAAACCGGGCTCCAACCTGCTGCGGAGCCAGTGGCGTCACTAGGGTTGGTGTCACCCGGTGCGGTAAGTTATGGTGTCACCCCCCCCCCCCCCAGAAAGCAGACACACACAAAAACACAGGCAAACACACATACAAACACTCAGACATACTTAAAACATACTCAGATGCACACACAAACACTCGGAAACACACTCAGATACACACACAAAAACTCAGACACACACATACAAAATATGTAAACTGCACTGCATTAATTATAAAGCTCATGCCTAGAGCTGCTCCCTGGCTCAGCAGAGCATCAAATGAAAGATAAACAGAGCACTCTAAAATAAATCACTAAAGAAAAGTTTTAGGTGCAAACAATGAAAATTCTGCTCTCTGACTCTGTTCCAAGTCTGTCAGTGCACAGCCCCGGGCCGCGTGCCTACCGCTTCTTATGGCCAATCACCTCTGCACTCTGCCCACCCCCAGACCCCCGCCCACCCTCCTACCTGTTCAGTGTGCACTTAGTGTACCGTAACCGTAGTGGTCTGGTGGGCATCATACGTGGCTCCTTCACTTTAAAGACAGTGTCAAACAGTCATGCGGTCAGGTGCCAGGCATCTCCTCATGATTTGCCAGTTCCCGTTTAGAGAGACAGCACAGCAGTGAGTGACTCCACTGCTCCACATGTCACTGAGCAGTGAGCACAGATAGGCAGGCAGGTTTAGGCTAGCAGCGCAACTTTGCAAGCCCCACGGCATGCCCACAACATTCATAGCGAAATTGGGCAGGGGAGAAGCAAAGTACAAACAAGCAAAAGCAGCCGGGAAAACTATTTGTTGAAATTGCAGCACTGGCTCAAGGGGCAAAAAAATTGTGTGTCTACATCTTCCCCAGTCCCACCAATGTTCATAAATGCCAGCCCCTCTAATAAAAAAAAAATCTGTTCATCTCAACATTGTATTTCTTTGAATTTCAATAAAATTTAAAAAAAAAAAAAAAAAAAAAAAAAAATTTTTTTTTTTTTTTTTTGGTGTCACCCCCTGGTGGGTGTCACCCGGGTGCGGCCCGCCCCCCCCGCCCCCCCCTAGTGACGCCACTGTGCGGAGCGCATATCAAAGTAGAATCTAGCACAAACTTACTTCACCACCTCCATAGGAGGCAAAGTTTGTAAAACTGAATTGTGGGTGTGGTGAGGGGTGTATTTATAGGCATTTTAAGGTTTGGGAAACTTTGCCCCTCCTGGTAGGAATGTATATCCCATACGTCACTAGCTCATGGACTCTTGCTAATTACATGAAAGAAAGAAATACATTTATCAGGTAAGCATACATTTTGTTTTCTTTCTAATGACAGGGTGAGTCTACGGATCATCTAATTACTATTGGGAATCAATACCCAAGCTAGAGGACACAGATGATAAGGGAAGGACAAGACAGGAACATAAACAGAAGGCACCACTGCTTGAAGAAACTTTCTCCCAAAAGAAGCCTCAGCCGAAGCAAAAGTATCAAATTTATAACATTTTTAAAAAGTGTGAAGAGAGGAGCAAGTTGCAGCCTTGCCAATCTGTTCCAAAGAAGCTTCATTTTTGAATGCCCAGGAAGAGGAAAACAGCCATCATAAAATGAGCCGTGACCCTTTCAGGAGGCTGCTGTTCAACAGTTTCATAGGCCAAGCAAATGATACTCCTCAGCCACAGCTTTCTGCCCCTTACGTTTCCCAGAGAAAACCACAAACAGAGCAGAAGACTGGTGAAAATCCTTAGTCGCCTGTAAAAAGAATTTTATCGCACGCACCACTTCTAGGTTGTGCAACAGATGTTCCTTATGAGAAGATAGGTTATGACATAAAGAGGGAACAATCATCTCCTGATTAATGTTCCTATCCGAAACCACCTCAGGGATAAACCCTAACTTAGTACGCAAAACTACCTTATCCAAATGGAAAATAAGGTAAGGAGACTCATACTGCAACGCTGAGAGCTCTGAGACTCTACGAGCAGATGAAATAGCAACAAGAAACTAAACCTTCCAAGATAACATTTAAATATCTAAGGAATGCATAGGCTCAAATGGAGCCTGCTGAAGAACTTTAAGAACAAGGTTAAGACTCCAAGGAGGAGTAACAGGTTTGAACACAGGCCTGATTCTGACCAAGGACTGATAGAAAGATTGCACGTCTGGTACATCTCCCAGACGTTTATGTAACAAAATAGATAAGGCCGATATTTGACCTTTCAAAGAATTTGCTGATAAACCCTTCTCCAAACCCTCTTGGAGAAAAGACAGAATTCTAGGAATCCGAACTCTACGCCAAGAGTAGCCTTTGGATTCACACCAATACAGATATTTACGCCATATCTTGTAGTAAATCTTCCTGTGTGTGAAGAGGTGACATCTCCACTAGGTCTGCATATACGATACTGTGAGGCCATGCTGGTGCAATGAGGATCACAGACGACCTCTCCTGTTTGATTCGAGCAATGACCCGAGGAAGGAGAGCGAACGGAGGAAATAGGTATGCTAGGGACTGCTAGAGCATCTATCAGTACACCCTGCGGATACCTCGACCCGTACCTCGGGAGCTTGGTATTCTGACAAGATGCCATGAGATCCAGTTCCGGCTGCCCCCCCCAGTGCCCCCATTTGAGAATCAAGCTGGAGAACACTTCCAGGTGGAGTTTCCACTCCCCCCGGGGAAAAGTCTGTCTGCTCAGAAAATCAGCTTCCCAATTGTCCATTCCTGGAATGTGGATCGCAGATAGACAGCAGTTGTGGGTCTCTGCCCATTAAATAATCTTGACTACCTCTGTCATGGCCAAGGAACTCCGAGTTCCTCCCTGATGGTTGATGTAAGCCACTGAAGTTATGTTGTCTGACTGGAACCTGATAAAACAGGCTGAAGTTAACTGAGACCAGGCCAGAAGAGCATTGAAGATTGCCCTCAGCTCTAGAATATTTATGGGGAGAACAGACTCTTCCTGAGTCCATGTCCCCTGAGCCTTTAGAGAGCCCCAGACTGCTCCCCATCCCAGCAGGCTGGCGTCCATTGTCACAATCACCCTGGTGGGCCTGTGGAAGCAGGTTCCCTGGGAGAGCTGATCCTGAGACAACCACCAAAGAAGAGAATCTCTCGTCTCCTGATCCAGATTTAATCGCGGAGACAGATCCGCATAATCCCCGTTCCACTGCCTGGGCATGCATAACTGCAGAGGTCTGAGGTGGAAATGGGCAAACTGAATGATGTCCATGGCATCTACCATCAGACCGATTACCTCCATACATTGAGCCACTGACAGCCGAGGAGATGACTGAAGTGCCCGACAAGAATCTAAGATCTTCAGAAAAATTTTCCATCAATAGGGAATCTATTATGGTTCCCAAGAACACAACCCTTGTAGCTGGAATTAAGGAACTCTTTCCCAGATTCACCTTCCATCCGTGAGAGCGCAGGAAGGATAACAACATCTCCATGTGGGAGTTCGCTTGTTAAAAGGATGGCGCCTGAACCAGAATGTCGTCCAGATAAGGTGCCACTGCAATGCCCCGCCAACAGGGATCCCAGGACTTTTGAAATAATTCTGGGAGCTGTGGAAAGGCCGAATGGAAGAGCCACAAACTGAGTGTTTGTCTAGGAATGGTAACCTCAGAAACTTGTGATGATCCCTGTGTATGGGAACATGCAGGTACGCATCCTTTAAATCTACTGTTGTCATGAAATGACCCTCTTGAACCAAGGGAAGAATGGAACGAATAGTTTCCATCTTGAAGGATGGTACTCTGAGGAACTTGTTTACACTTTTGAGGTCTAGAATTGGTCTGAAAGTTCCCTCTATTTTGGAGACCACGAACAGATTGGAGTAAAAACCCTGACCCTGTTCCTGCATTGGAACAGGAACGATCACTCACAGGTCGTAAAGGTCTCGAACACAGTGTAAAAATGCCTCTCTTTTTATCTGGTCTACAGATAATCTTGAGAACAGAAACCTGCCCCTGGAAGGAAAGTTCTTGAACTCTAGTTTGTATCCCTGGGACACAATGCCGACCACCCAGGGATGCTGAACATCCCAAATCCATGCCTGAGCAAAGAAGGAAAGTATGCCCCCCACAAGATCCGGTCCCGGTTCGAGGGCAGACCCTTCATGCGGACATTGAGTCAGTAGCAGGCTTCTTAGATTGCTTTCCCTTGTTCCATGACTGGTTGGACCTCCAGGAAGGCTTAGACCGTTCCTGCTTTGTAGAGGGAGAGGAAGGCTTACCCTTGAAGTTTCAAAAGGAACGAAAATTACTCTGACGTCCCTTCTGCTTATTCCTCTTATCCTGAGGGAGGAAATGACCCTTTCCTCCCGTAATGTCGGAAATAATTTCAGCCAGGCCCGGCCCAAACAAGGTCTTACCCTTGTAGGGAATCGACAAAAGCTTAGACGACATGTCCGCAGACCAGGATTTCAACCATAAGGCTCTGCGGGCCAGAACGGCAAACCCAGAAATCTTTGCTCCTAGCTTAATAACCTGTAGGGAAGCATCCGTAATAAAGGAATTGGCCAACTTAAGGGCCTTGATCCTATCCTGGATCTCGTCAAGGGGAGTGTCTGTCTGAATAGAATCAGACAATGCATCAAACCAGTACGCTGCTGCGCTAGTGACGTAAGCAATACACACCGCAGGTGGCCATTGCAACCCCTGGTGGACATACATCTTTTTGAGCAATCCCTCCAACTTCTTATCCATAGGATCCTTAAAGGGCCATTATACACTCATTTTTTCTTTGCATAAATGTTTTGCAGATGATCTATTTATAAAGCCCATAAAGTTTTTTGTTTTTTTTAAATGTATAATATTGCTTATTTTTAAAGAACATTGCTCTGATTTTCAGACTCCTAACCAAGCCCCAAAGTTTTATTTTAATACCGTCAGCTACCTTCTCCAGCTTTCTCCTGTTTGTGTAAAGGGTCTTTTCATATGCAAAAGAAGGGGGAGGGGGGAGTGTCTTATTTCCCACTTACAGTGGGCTTTCCAACTGCCTTTTCAACAGAGCTAAACTGAAAGCTTCTAAGTACGTTTTTAAACCATTTTATACTGGATTTTTATATCAGTATCTGTGCATCTTATTCTTTATAGTAGTGTCTATTACATGCAGTTATATGAAAATGAGTGTATACTGTCCCTTTAAAGGAACAACTATCCTCTATGGGAATAGTGGTTCTCTTAGTTGAGGTGGAAATTGCCCCTTCCACCTTGGGGACCATCTGCCAAGACTCCTTGATAGAGTTGGCAATAGAAAACATCTTTATAAAGATAGGGGATGGAGAAAAGGGAATACCCGGTCTCTCCCATTCCTTAGCAATAATCTCTGTAGCCCTATCTGGTACAGGGAAAACCTCCACCATGGAAGGTACATACAAATACTTGTTTAGCTTGCTAGACTTATTAGGATTGACTACGACCGCAGTGTCGGCGGCGTCCAAGGTAGCCAAAACCTCTTTAAGTAACAAACGGAGGTGTTCTAGCTTAAACCTGAATTATTATTATTAATCTTTATTTATAAAGCGCCAACAGATTCCGCAGCACTGTCCATGGGTACAGAGATAAAAGTACAGTACATTACAATATAAAAGACACCAGACAAAAGTTTAACAAACAAATACAGGGGGAATTGAGGGCCCTGTTCCCGTGGGAACTTACAATCTAGATGGGTAGAAGGGTGAGAAACAGGAGGTGGGGACTGCAAAGGTGAGGATGATGTTAGTGTGGAGTTAGATGAGGGCAGCAATTAGGCAAGTGGAATTCATTTGTTACTGATTTGGAGATAGGCCTCCATGAACAGAAAGGTCTTTATGGAGCGTTTAAAGGAGGAAAGGTTAGGGGAGAGTCTGACAGCTCTAGGAAGTGCATTCCAGATGGTTGGTGCCGCGCAAGAGAAGTCCTGTAGCCTAGCATGGGAGGAGGTGATGGTAGAAGATGCAAGGAGCAGTTCATTGTTGGATCTTAGGGGGTGGGCTGGAGTATATTTGTTAATGAGTGAAGACAGGTAGGGTGGGGGCTGCGCTGGTAAGGGCTGAAGCTGAATTATACAACTTCAGCATCAGAAGAAGGAATTACACTGTCTGAGTCTGAGATTTCACCCTCAGATGCTACCGAAGTATCTTCCTCCTCAGACTTCTGGGAGGGAACTCTTGGAATAGCGAAGACTGTGTCACAAACCTTACTCAATGATTCTTTATATTTCCTCTTGCGCTTTCCCTGCAGCATGGGAAAAGCAGACAACGCATCAGATACCGCAGATGACATGAGGGCAGCGATGTCTTGCAACTTAACTCCAAGAGGAGCTTGAGAGGCGCAGGGCACTGTATGTGTGGACGATAACATTTTGGACACTTGAGGAGAAAGCTGCGGCATATCTTATCTCACAATGGAACAAAAACATAATTTATGTAAGAACTTACCTGATAAATTCATTTCTTTCATATTAGCAAGAGTCCATGAGCTAGTGACGTATGGGATATACATTCCTACCAGGAGGGGCAAAATTTCCCAAACCTCAAAATGCCTATAAATACACCCCTCACCACACCCACAAATCAGTTTAACGAATAGCCAAGAAGTGGGGTGATAAGAAAAAAGTGTGAAAGCATAAAAAATAAGGAATTGGAATAATTGTGCTTTATACAAAAAAATCATAACCACCTCAAAAAAGGGTGGGCCTCATGGACTCTTGCTAATATGAAAGAAATTAATTTATTAGGTAAGTTCTTACATAAATTATGTTTTCTTTCATGTAATTAGCAAGAGTCCATGAGCTAGTGACGTATGGGATAATGAATACCCAAGATGTGAATCTTCCACGCAAGAGTCACTAGAGAGGGAGGGATAAAATAAAGACAGCCAATTCCGCTGAAAAATAATCCACACCCCAAAACAAAGTTTAAATCATATAATGAAAAAAACTGAAATTATAAGCAGAAGAATCAAACTGAAACAGCTGCCTGAAGTACTTTTCTACCAAAGACTGCTTCAGAAGAAGAAAACACATCAAAATGATAGAATTTAGTAAAAGTATACAAAGAAGACCAAGTTGCTGCTTTGTAAATCTGATCAACCGAACCTTCATTCCTAAATGCCCAGGAAGTAGAGACTGACCTAGTCGAATGAGCTGTAATCCTTTGAGGCGGAGTTCTACCCGACTCCACATAAGCATGATGAATCAAAGACTTTAACCAAGATGCCAAAGAAATGGCAGAAGCCTTCTGACCTTTCCTAGAACCAGAAAAGAGAACAAATAGACTAGAAGTCTTTCGGAAATCTTTAGTAGCTTCAACATAATATTTCAAAGCTCTAACTACATCCAAAGAATGCAACGATCTTTCCTTAGAGTTCTTAGGATTAGGACACAATGAAGGAACCACAATTTCTCTACTAATGTTGTTAGAATTCACAACCTTAGGTAAAAATTTAAATGAAGTTCGCAACACCGCCTTATCCTGATGAAAAATCAGAAAAGGAGACTCACAAGAAAGAGCAGATAATTCAGAAACTCTTCTAGCAGAAGAGATGGCCAAAAGAAACAAAACTTTCCAAGAAAGTAATTTAATATCCAGCGAATGCATAGGTTCAAACGGAGGAGCTTGAAGAGCCCCCAGAACCAAATTCAAACTCCAAGGAGGAGAAATTGACTTAATGACAGGTTTTATACGAACCAGAGCCTGAACAAAACAATGAACATCAGGAAGATTAGCAATCTTTCTGTGAAAAAGAACAGAAAGAGCAGAGATTTGTCTTTTCAAGGAACTTGCAGACAAACCTTTATCCAAACCATCCTGAAGAAACTGTAAAATTCTAGGAATTCTAAAAGAATGCCAAGAAAAATGATGAGAAGAACACCAAGAAATGTAAGTCTTCCAGACTCGATAATATATCTTTCTAGATACAGATTCACGAGCCTGTAACATAGTATTAATTACGGAGTCAGAGAAACCTCTATGACTGAGAATCAAGCGTTCAATCTCCATACCTTCAAATTTAAGGATTTGAGATCCTGATGGAAAAAAGGACCTTGTGATAGAAGGTCTGGCCTTAACGGAAGAGTCCACAGTTGGCAAGTAGCCATCCGGACAAGATCCGCATACCAACACCTGTGAGGCCATGCTGGAGCCACCAGCAGAACAAACGAATGCTCCTTTAGAATCTTGGAAATCACTCTTGGAAGAAGAACTAGAGGCGGAAAGATATAGGCAGGATGATACTTCCAAGGAAGTGACAATGCATCCACTGCTTCCGCCTGAGGATCCCTGGATCTGGACAGATACCTGGGAAGCTTCTTGTTTAGATGAGAAGCCATCAGATCTATTTCTGGAAGTCCCCACATTTGGACAATCTGACGAAATACCTCTGGGTGAAGAGACCATTCGCCCGGATGTAATGTTTGGCGGCTGAGATAATCCGCTTCCCAATTGTCTATACCTGGGATATGAACCGCAGAAATTAGACAGGAGCTGGATTCCGCCCATACAAGTATTTGAGATACTTCTTTCATAGCCAGAGGACTGTGAGTCCCTCCTTGATGATTGACATATGCCACGGTTGTGACATTGTCCGTCTGAAAACAAATGAATGATTCTCTCTTTAGAAGAGGCCACGACTGAAGAGTTCTGAAAATCGCACGGAGTTCCAAAATGTTGATTGGTAATCTCGCCTCCTGAGATTCCCAAACCCCTTGTGCTGTCAGAGACCCCCATACAGCTCCCCAACCTGTCAGACTTGCATCTGTTGAGATCACAGTCCAGGTCGGGAGAACAAAAGAAGCCCCCTGAACTAAACGATGGTGGTCTGTCCACCACGTCAGAGAGTGTCGTACAATCGGTTTTAAAGATATTAATTGTGATATCTTTGTATAATCCCTGCACCACTGGTTCAGCATACAGAGCTGAAGAGGTCGCATGTGAAAACGAGCAAAGGGGATCGCGTCCGATGCAGCAGTCATAAGACCTAGAATTTCCATGCATAAGGCTACCGAAGGGAATGATTGAGACTGAAGGTTTCGACAGGCTGAAACTAATTTCAGACGTCTCTTGTCTGTCAGCGACAGAGTCATGGACACTGAATCTATCTGAAAACCTAAAAAGGTTACCCTTGTCTGAGGAATCAACGAACTCTTTGGTAAATTGATCCTCCAACCATGTTCTCGAAGAAACGACACAAGTCGATTCGTATGAGATTCTGCTAAATGTTTAGACTGAGCAAGTACCAAGATATCGTCCAAATAAGGAAATACCACAATACCCTGTTCTCTGATTACAGATAGAAGGGCACCGAGAACCTTTGTAAAAATCCTTGGAGCTGTTGCTAGGCCAAACGGCAGAGCCACAAACTGGTAATGCTTGTCTAGAAAAGAGAATCTCAGAAACTGATAGTGATCTGGATGAATCGGAATATGCAGATATGCATCTTGTAAATCTATTGTGGACATATAATGCCCTTGCTGAACAAAAGGCAGAATAGTCCTTATAGTTACCATTTTGAATGTTGGTATCCTTACATAACGATTCAATATTTTTAAAACCAGAACTGGTCTGAAGGAATTCTCCTTCTTTGGTACAATGAAGAGATTTGAGTAAAACCCCAGCCCCTGTTCCAAAACTGGAACTGGCACAATTACTCCAGCCAACTCTAGATCTGAAACACATTTCAGAAATGCTTGAGCATTCACTGGATTTATTGGGACACGGGAAAGAAAAAATCTTCTTGCAGGAGGCCTTATCTTGAAGCCTATTCTGTACCCTTGTGAAACAATATTCTGAATCCAAAGATTGTGAATCGAATTGATCCAAATTTCTTTGAAAAATCGTAATCTGCCCCCTACCAGCTGGGCTGGAATGAGGGCCGCACCTTCATGTGGACTTGGGAGCTGACTTTGGCTTTCTAAAAGGCTTGGATATATTCCAGACTGGAGATGGTTTCCAAACTGATACCGCTCCTGTAGGGGAAGGATCAGGTTTTTGTTCCTTATTGTGACGAAAGGAACAAAAACGATTAGCAGACCTAAATTTACCTTTAGATTTTTTATCCTGTGGTAAAAAAGTTCCCTTCCCCCCAGTAACAGTTGAAATAATAGAATCCAACTGTGAACCAAACAATGTATTACCCTGGAAAGAAAGGGAAAGCAAAGTTGACTTATAAGACATATCAGCATTCCAAGTTTTAAGCCATAAAGCTCTTCTAGCTAAAATAGCTAAAGACATATACCTGACATCAACCCTAATGATATCAAAGATGGCATCATAAATAAAGTTATTAGCATGTTGAAGAAGATTAACAATGCTATGAGTATTATGATCTGTTACTTGTTGTGCTAAAGCTTCCAACCAGAAAGTTGAGGCTGCAGCAACATCCGCCAAAGATATAGCAGGTCTAAGAAGATTACCTGAACATAAGTAAGCTTTTCTTAGAAAAGATTCAATTTTCCTATCTAAAGGATCCTTAAAGGAAGTACTATCTGCCGTAGGAATAGTAGTATGTTTAGCAAGAGTAGAGATAGCCCCATCAACCTTAGGGATTTTGTCTCAAAACTCTAATCTGTCAGATGGCACAGGATATAATTGCTTAAACCGTTTAGAAGGAGTAAATGAATTACCCAAATTATTCCATTCCCTGGAAATTACTTCAGAAATAGCATCAGGGACGGGAAAAACCTCCGTAATAACTACAGGCGGTTTAAAAACCGTATTCAAACGTTTAGATTTAGTATCAAGAGGACCAGATTCCTCTATTTCTAATGCAATTAAGACTTCTTTAAGTAAAGAACGAATAAATTCCATTTTGAATAAATATGAAGATTTATCAGTATCAACCTCTGAAACAGAATCCTCTGAACCAGAAAAATCATTATCAGAAACAGAATCAGAATGATGATGTTCATTTAAAAACTCATCTGAAAAATGAGAAGTTTTAAAAGACTTTTTACGTTTACTGGAAGGAGGAATAACAGACATAGCCTTCTTAATAGATTTAGAAACAAAATCTCTTATGTTAACAGGAACACCCTGAATATTAGATGTTGATGGAACAGCAACAGGTAATGGAACATTACTAAAGGAAATATTATCTGCATTAACAAGTTTGTCATGACATTCATTACAAACAACAGCCGGAGGAACAGTTACCACAAGTTTACAACAAATACACTTAACTTTGGTAGATCCAGCATCAGGCAGCAATTTTCCAGAAGTATCTTCTGATTCAGGGTCAATCTGAGACATCTTGCAATATGTAATAGAAAAAAACAACATATAAAGCAAAATTGATCAAATTCTTTAAATGACAGTTTCAGGAATGGGAAAAAATGCCAATGAACAAGCTTCTAGCAACCAGAAGCAAATAAACAATGAGACTTAAATAATGTGGAGACAATAATGACGCCCATATTTTTTGGCGCCAAAAAAGACGCCCACATTATTTGGCGCCTAAATGCTTTGAGCGCCAAAAATGACGCCACATCCGGTGACACCGACATTTTTGGCGCAAAAAACGTCAAAAAAATGACGCAACTTCCGGCGACAAGTATGACGCCGGAAATGACAAAGAAATTTTTTTGCGCCAAAAAAGTCAGCGCCAAAAATGACGCAATAAAAAGAAGCATTTTCAGCCCCCGCGAGCCTAACAGCCCACAGGAAAAAAAGTCACATTTTTAAGGTAAGAAAAATTGATTATTCATATGCATTATCCCAAATAATGAAACTGACTGTCTGAAATAAGGAATATTGAACATCCTGAATCAAGGCAAATAAATGTTTAAACACATATATTTAGAACTTTATATAAAAGTGCCCAACCATAGCTTAGAGTGTCACAAAAATAAGACTTACTTACCCCAGGACACTCATCTACATGTAGTAGAAAGCCAAACCAGTACTGAAACGAGAATCAGTAGAGGTAATGGTATATATAAGAGTATATCGTCGATCTGAAAAGGGAGGTAAGAGATGAATCTCTACGACCGATAACAGAGAACCTATGAAATAGACCCCGTAGAAGGAGATCACTGCATTCAAATAGGCAATACTCTCTTCACATCCCTCTGACATTCACTGCACACTGAGAGGAAAACCGGGCTCCAGCCTGCTGCGAAGCGCATATCAACGTAGAATCTAGCACAAACTTACTTCACCACCTCCATGGGAGGCAAAGTTTGTAAAACTGATTTGTGGGTGTGGTGAGGGGTGTATTTATAGGCATTTTGAGGTTTGGGAAACTTTGCCCCTCCTGGTAGGAATGTATATCCCATAAGTCACTAGCTCATGGACTCTTGCTAATTACATGAAAGAAATATAATTAAATAAACATAGTTTAGATAGAAATTAATATACACAAAAATGTTACTGTCTCTTTAAATTTTAAACATAACTTTTTTTATTTTTGCATTAAGAAAATAGATAACCTGTCACAAACACTCCAGACAACCTCTACACCTCAGCTTAGCTTTGCTGAGGTGCCTACCTGCCCTGCTGACACCGGATAGTATATCCCAGTTAGAATAAGTCCGGACTCGACTCGTAGCACAATGAAAAGCAGTCCGGTACACAAATAACGCTATAATAACGCTAACACCCCTCCAAATCAGAGGAAGTGAAGGAGAAAAGGCGCGCAACAGCAAATTGCCGCCTCAGCTAGCCCCGCCCATCGTGGGCGTATTAAAATTAACCTCCCGGTCTGCAAAATGTATTCTAAAGACAAGAAAGTAGAAGTGAAAACCACACAATATAAGAGCCTCTATCTCCTCGTCCCCAGTGCCTGCCATTACTGCCTTTCTTTTATATTATCCCTTCATTGTATAGGAGAATGGCTAGTGTCCCATAATGGTAATAAAGTGCCACATTTTCCTGCATATGTTCCCAGAAAAATAAAGTCAGCACTTACCTCCAGAAATCTGTCAGGCAGCAAGGCAGCTCACTAGGTTTGAGAGGCTCGATCCCTCACATGGACCTGTGGAAGAAAAACAAAGACTGAGTACTCTTACTCAGGCTTTCAATGTTAGGACACCATTAAATACATGGGAGGCGCAGTGAGGATTGTACCCCAAAAGTTTCCATTGCTTAAAAGCCACCACTGCTCTACTGAAGAGACTGACATGGGCTACGGCTACACCCCAGAACAAAGCAGAACAAGCTTGCACTGCTGAAAAATAATAAAATCTTGATTGAAAAATCTTCTTCCAAACACCTTAACTTTACCACGTCCTTGCTCTTAACGTAGGCAGAGAGAATGACTGGGGTTGGGAAGGGAGGTGATATTTAACAGCTTTGCTGTGGTGCACTTTGCTGCCTCCTGCTGGGTAGGAGTGATATTCCCAATAGTAATAAGATGATCCGTGGACTCACAGTGCAATTAGAAAGAAACTTAAAGGGACAGTAAACCTAAAAAATAATGTTATATAATTCTGTACATAGTGCAGCATTATATAACATTAATTTTAGTGCTATAGTTATTAAACCTTTTTTTCCCTTTGAATTTTTTTAAAATATACCCGTTTTACAGACCCGCTCTCTGCTGAGCGGGTCTGTTTTTTTTTAAACAGCGCATTGGGCCAGCTGTATAGTCACAGCCCGGCCCGACCGCGCCATAACATTAAGTGCAGCTCGCTCCTGCTGTCAGACAGAGCAGGAGCGAGCTGCACTTAATGTTATGGCGCGGTCGGGCCGGTCTGTGACTATACAGCTGGCCCGATGCGCTGTGTAAAAAAAAAACAGACCTGCTCAGCAGAGAGCGGGTCTGTAAAACGGGTATATTTTCAAAGGGAAAAAAAGGTTTAATAACTATAGCACTAAAATAATGTTATATAATTCTGCACTATGTGCAGAATTATATAACATTATTTTTTTATTTTTTAGGTTTACTGACACTTTAAAAACTGTTTCCTAGGCCTTTGTTTGGCTCAAAATCTTAGGTCAGTTTAGATTCGATTTTTCTAGTGCAATTTTTCAACTCTGTATATCATGTAAGACATATCTCACAATCCATGTTTATATTTCTGTATATATTATAAATTTGTATTTTTATTATCTGAATAAGTATTTCTTTGTATAAGTTTCCAATTTTAGTTACAGTATTAAAAGGGATAGGAAAATCTAAATTAAATTTACATGATTCAGATAGAGTATGCAATTTTAAGACACTTTTAAATTCACTTCTATTTTCAAATGTGCTTTGTTCTCTTGGTATCCCTTGTTGAAAAAGAATACGCACATATCCTAGACTAGTGCGAGCTGGTTGCTGATTGGTACCTGCACACATTTGTCTCTTGTGATTAGCTAACGAGATGTGTTCAGCTAGCTGCCACTAGTGCAATGCTGTTCCTTCAGCAAAGGATAACAAGAAAATGAAGCAAATTTGAAAACAGAAGTTAATTGGAAAGTTGTATGTTTTAGCCAAATCTTGAAACAAAATTGTGGGGTTTCCTGTTCCTAAATACTCTTTAATGAGCGAGAGTGTTTTTTTTGTTTGTTTTTAAATTATGTTTTTTATTGAAAAACAAGCAAGTTGTACAAAATATTCAGAATATGGTGTTTTTCATTATATAATTAAATTCCTGGCAACCAGTGCCTTATATAGATCTGTATAATTGCTGCATAGTGTCCTTAAGTGGTCCATGTCCACGTGGGCTCTCCAGCCCTTGCAATGTCAAACAGTAATAACAGAAACTTATAAATCATATAAATCTGCAAGAGTGTTTTTAAAGGAAAAGGCTCTTACCTTGCGCACTGAAGTATCCTTCACTTAAAGAGCTCTCACCAGCCGATGGGTAGAGGGGTTTCATACATACGTAACATTATTGAGAAGGGGGCTTTGGCTTGGTGTAAAAGTTTGGCTGTTTGGGAAATAAGAAAGGAAAAACATTACAAAATAAATACATTTTAAATCTCAGTGTTTCCCTCTAAGGCCAGATTTTGTGAGCGGCCCAGCAGTCAAACAGTTAATTAGTGAGCCACACCCTGCAGTTAGTAAACACTACACAATGCAGACAAAAGGTATAGTTACCTTATTAACTGTTTCACTGCTGGGCCGCTCACAAAATCTGGCCTTAGAGGGAACACTTCTTGTCCCATTAGTCTTTGCAAACACAGCTGATAAGCTACAGTACAAGGTGTTGGAGAATAGCATAATTTTCAATATGGTTTCTCTATAGCTTCAAACAAACATTTCTACACTTCAAAAACAATTATTCACAACCACTAATGATGGCCTGTAATCATTTATCCAAATGTAACAGTAAATCTATTGGTTAATCCAATTTTTCCTCTTCATTCACTGGATGCTGCCAGGGCTCGACAAAACCAGGAGCCAGGAAGTCCCTGGCTCCTAGAATTTTACCCCGGCCTCCTATGTATCTATATACAAATACCACGCTCTGGCTTCTAAAATTATGTCTGGCTGCTAAATATTTTTACTGACTTCTAAATTTTAAACATATTTGTTGACCCCTGTTACCTACTCTACTGTATCTGAATACAAACAGAAACATTAAGGGATAAGAGTGCTATCATACAGCGATTGAATTATCAACATACAGTTGTGCTAATAAGTTTACATACCCTTGCAGAATTTGATTCCTTGGCCATTTTTCAAAGAATATGAATGATAACACAAAAACTTTTCTTTCACTCATGGTTAGTAGTTTCTGTTGTCATTATGATTTTAAAAGAGTAAACACAGTTGATTGATAATAAATGGCTTCAGCCAAACTCTAGCCATGAGTGAAAGAAAAGTTTTTTTGTGCTATCATTCATATTTTCTGAAAAATAGCCAAGAAATCATAAATTCTGCCAGGGTATGTAAACTTATGAGCACAATTGTATATTTAAACATGCAGTTATAATGGTGTTAAAATTCAAAAGAGAAACCACACAATAAATTGATGTAAGGATGTAAAAAAATATATTTATAAATAAATTATTTCTTTCATTTACTAACAAAATGTATGAAAATGAACTACAAGCATTGTTATATATGAGAGACGTTGCTTGTGAAAAAGAGCTGACAAACAGTTTGTGTGTGAAGAAACTTAACAGTGTCATTCACAAGGTGGAAAATTCCTCCTATTGCAAGACTCGTATCATATTAAAATTGTACTTTTAGTATAGGGGACTGTGTTTCGACTCCAATAATGAGAGTACAAAATTAGATCAGGCTTCAGCCAGACTTTTTTGGAAAGAGCTAGAAAAGTTTGTTTACATATATACAGGAAAATGAGTTCTCGTTATACTGGTGTCAGAGAGAATATTGTTTTTGGTAGACTGAGATTTTTTTTAAAAGATGAACATTTTCTTTAATCAAGAAGATGTTTCTTTGTGTAAGTTTTTGCTTTGTTCACAGATCAAGAGTAGATGCATGATGGAAAGAAACACCTTGATTTATGTAAACATTAGTTATTTATGTATCACAATCTACTAAATTAATATTGTTTAAGTATTTTTATTTGAAAAATATGGAAACATGTAAGGTATTATAACATTTTTTTTAAATTAAATCAATTTATTCAGCTGCCTTTATAATGTATACATGTCTACCCTATCACACCCTGGTTTTGCTGAGTATGGTCTCCTTCCCCCTGCCAGATAAATAAAAGAGAGGGATTCACAAACATCTCTTAGCAGTCAAAGATTGGCTTGTACACTGCTCCCACATCATATATCACATAATCCTTCCTATGCTGCTCTCACGTCACATTGGTCAACACCTGGTACAATCCTTCCTATGTTGCTTTCTACAGGACACTGCCACTTACTCACTGCTGCTAGCTTATACTATCCCATCACCATACTTCCACTCACTACTCCTTGCTCATCCTATCCCTACACTATACTGCCAATCACTACTCTTACCTCATCCTATCCTACACTATACTGCTAATCACTACTCTTACCTCATCCTATCCCTTTACTACACTGCCACACACTACTCCTTGCTCATCCTATCCCTACACTATACTGCTAATCACTACTCTTACCTCATCCTATCCCTTTACTACACTGCCACACACTACTCCTTGCTCATCCTATCCTACACTATACTGCTAATCACTACTCTTACCTCATCCTATCCCTTTACTACACTGCCACACACTACTTCCTTGCTCATCCTATCCCTACACTATACTGCTAATCACTACTCTTACCTCATCCTATCCCTTTACTACACTGCCACACACTACTCCTTGCTCATCCTATCCTACACTATACTGCTAATCACTACTCTTACCTCAGTCCTATCCCTTTACTACACTGCCACACACTACTTCCTTGCTCATCCTATCCCTACACTATACTTCCAATCACTACTCTTACCTCATCCTATCCCTACACTACACTGCCACACACTACTCCTAGCTCATCCTATCCCTACACTATACTGCCCATCACTACTCTTAGCTCATCCTATAACTACACTGCCAATCACTACTCCTAGCTCATCCTATCCCTACACTATACTGCCCATCACTACTCTTAGCTCATCCTATCCCTACACTGCCAATCACTACTCCTAGCTCATCCTATCCCTACACTACCAATCACTATTCCTAGCTCATCCTATCCCTACACTATACTGCCAATCACTACTCCTAGCTCATCCTATCCCTACACTATACTGCCAATCACTACTCCTAGCTCATCCTATCCCTACACTACACTGCCAATAACTACTCCTAGCTCATCCTATCCCTACACTATCAATCACTACTCTTACCTCATCCTAACTCTTTACTACACTTACACTCACTACTCCTAGCTCATCCTATCCCTACACTACTAATCACTATTCTCTTCTCATCCTAGCCCTACACTATACTGCCAATCACTACTCTTACCTCATCCTAGCCCTACACTACACTGTCAATCACTACTTCTAGCTCATACTATCCCATCACTATACTGACAATCACTATTATTACCTCATACTATCCCTACTACATTGCCACTCAATACTCCTAGCTCATCCTATCCCTTCCCCACACAGCACTCTCTACTCTTACCCTCATACTATCCCTACACTATACTGCCACTCACTACTCCTAGCTCACCCTATCCCTACACTGACACTCACTACTCCTAGCTCACCCTATCCCTACACTGACACTCACTACTCCTAGCTCACCCTATCCCTACACTGACACTCACTACTCCTAGCTCACCCTATCTCTACACCACACTTCTCCTCACTACTCCTAGCTCATCATATCCCTACACTATACTGTCACTTATTACTCCTAGCTCATCCTATCCCTTCACCACACTGCAACTCACTCACTACTCCTTCCTCATTCTATCCCTACACTATACTGCCACTCACTACTCTCTCATCCTACTCCTCTCACTACGCTGCCAATCAATACTCCTAGCGCATCCTATTTCTTTCACACTGCTGCCACCCACAACTCCTAGCTCATCCTATCCCTACACTACAACTCCAAGCTCATCCTATCCCTACACAACACTGCCACTCTCTACTCCTAGCTCATCCTATCCCTTCACCACACTACTACTCATTCACTTGTCCTCCCTCATCCTATTCTTACACTACTCTGCCACTCACTCAATCCTAGCCCAACACTATATTGCCAATAACTAATCCTCTCTCAGATTATCCCAACACTATACTGCCACTCAATATTTCTATCACTTCACCACACAACCACTTACTCACTTCTCCTTCATCCTATCCTTACACTACACTGACAATCACTCATAGCTACTCCTATCCATACACTATACTGTCACTTAGTACTCCTAGCTCATCCTATGCTTAGACTACACTGCCACTAATTATTCATATCTCATCTTATCCCTACACTACACTTCCACTCACTACTCCTACATCATCCTATCCCTACACTGTCACTTGCAACTCCTGGTTCATCCTATACCTTTATTACACAGTCACTCATTATTCCTTCCTCATCCTATCCGTACACTACCACTTACTCACTCCTCATACCTCATTCTTTCCATACACTGATCCTATCCGTACAATCCACTACCACTCCCTACTTCTATCGCGCCATATCTCTACACTACTACTCGAGCACTAACCCCACCACATCCTATCTCTACACAGCCACTCACTCCCTACTCCTTCAACAAGCTACTCCTACATCACATTAGCACCCACACTACTCTAACTACACTCTGCCCCAACATCACAACGCTACTCACACAATAATCTTACCACACTTTGCCCTTACATCACACTTCCACCCATACAACTCTTACCACATGCTGTCCTAATATCACCTTCTACCCATACAACTCTTACCACACGCGGCACTTGCATTACTCTTACCACACGCTACCTTTATGTCACACTGCAATGCAAACACTACTCTTACAAGATGCTGCCTTATATCCTACTGCCACCCCCACTACCTTAACACATGCTGCTGCACATCACACTTCCACATATACTACTCTTACCACATGCTGCCAATACATCACACTGCCACACACAACAATCTTTCCATTAGACTACGCTCATCACACACTAACACAATAATCTTACCACATGCTGCTGCCACCCAACTTACTCTTCCCACACAGTGCCCTTACACAGCACCTTTCAAGAACTAGTATTACCGGAAACTTGCAGACACTCCCCCCCCCCTTATATTGCCATTACTGTATGCTGCCTCTCCATCACACGGACAATCATACACTACTTTTCATTTGAAGGCAGATAAGAACCAAGTCTGTCCATCTAATTAAAGGTTAAGCTAAATTAAATCTATGCATAGCCTTTTGCATATCCCAAGCATTCTTCAATTCCCTTACAGTAACGTCCCTAGCACTTCTATTGGAATTCTATCACATGTATTAATCACCTTTTCTGTTAATAAGTGCTTATACAAATTGCACTCTTCACCTACAGACACTTTGTTTTGGTGTTGCTATTAGAGTGTAAAATGCTTTTATCCTTAGCTTTTTAAAATCCCTTAATATACTCAAATGCTTCTATCATAGCATCACTCTTGAACCAATAGATTACATACTTATGGTTTTTCATAACTGTAAAAATTGTTTTTTAATGAAAGTTATATTTATTGAGGGTTTTTTTTTATTATTAAAAAAACAATTTTTACAGTTAAGTAATATTTTTTTGAGTTTCTTTCCTAAGTACCAATGGGGAATAGTATATCTGAGCATGTATAAAACAGCTGGCTCTCATCCATAGAGCGTGACACTGCTTCTGCTTATCAGTTTAGCCTTACATGACCTCCGAACACCATTTTTAGAAAACTAACACAGACCTTAACATGCCTTTGGACATCACCCTCTGTCACTTCAGATTCTGCATTCAGAGCACTACCAGCAGCTTATAGATAATGACAGGAATGGGTACTGATACTGTGCATTATTCCAGTGGTTATCAAATCAATGAAGTCAGGGAGCTATTATTACTAGAATTTTACTTCTTCCTTTTTGTTTGTTTTTTTTGCTTATTATTGTACATACATCTATAGGTAAACATACTTCTCTGGCACCAAAAAAATCCCCCAAAAACAAAGTATGTAGCTAGCACCTTAAATATGAAACCAAACTCCTTTAGTAAAATAATATGCATGTTAAATCAAAGTAAACTTCAAAAGAAACCGATTGTGTTGAAAAAAACGCCAGCAAACAACAATTCTTTTCTTGCAAAATTAGCACTTACAAAGTATCAGTGTAGCCTCTGCCTAAAGCTAAATAAGGGAGAAGATATGCTGAAAACATAAGTTGCATTTTGCCTCTTCAGAGCATGGGAAGAAGCGGATCTTCTGTCTCTCTAGCTTTCATGGAATAGTAAACCAACTCTTGTTACTCTAGAAGATTTATGACATCAAGCTAACTATGCCTTCCTGTAGAGACCGGAACCCCTTTTAGGACCGTGACATGAAGTAATGGACATTGTACAAATGAAGTATAAATCCTTTAAAAAACATAATTTATGTAAGAACTTACCTGATAAATTCATTTCTTTCATATTAACAAGAGTCCATGAGCTAGTGACGTATGGGATATACATTCCTACCAGGAGGGGCAAAGTTTCCCAAACCTTAAAATGCCTATAAATACACCCCTCACCACACCCACAAATCAGTTTAACGAATAGCCAAGAAGTGGGGTGATAAGAAAAAGTGCGAAGCATATAAAATAAGGAATTGGAATAATTGTGCTTTATACAAAAAAATCATAACCACCACAAAAAAGGGTGGGCCTCATGGACTCTTGTTAATATGAAAGAAATGAATTTATCAGGTAAGTTCTTACATAAATTATGTTTTCTTTCATGTAATTAACAAGAGTCCATGAGCTAGTGACGTATGGGATAATGACTACCCAAGATGTGGATCTTTCCACACAAGAGTCACTAGAGAGGGAGGGATAAAATAAAGACAGCCAATTCCTGCTGAAAATAATCCACACCCAAAATAAAGTTTAACAAAAAACATAAGCAGAAGATTCAAACTGAAACCGCTGCCTGAAGAACTTTTCTACCAAAAACTGCTTCAGAAGAAGAAAATACATCAAAATGGTAGAATTTAGTAAAAGTATGCAAAGAAGACCAAGTTGCTGCTTTGCAGATCTGGTCAACCGAAGCTTCATTCCTAAACGCCCAGGAAGTAGATACTGACCTAGTAGAATGAGCTGTAATTCTTTGAGGCGGAGTTTTACCCGACTCAACATAGGCAAGATGAATTAAAGATTTCAACCAAGATGCCAAAGAAATGGCAGAAGCTTTCTGGCCTTTCCTAGAACCGGAAAAGATAACAAATAGACTAGAAGTCTTACGGAAAGATTTCGTAGCTTCAACATAATATTTCAAAGCTCTAACAACATCCAAAGAATGCAATGATTTCTCCTTAGAATTCTTAGGATTAGGACATAATGAAGGAACCACAATTTCTCTACTAATGTTGTTGGAATTCACAACTTTAGGTAAAAATTCAAAAGAAGTTCGCAACACCGCCTTATCCTGATGAAAAATCAGAAAAGGAGACTCACACGAAAGAGCAGATAATTCAGAAACTCTTCTAGCAGAAGAGATGGCCAAAAGGAACAAAACTTTCCAAGAAAGTAATTTAATGTCCAATGAATGCATAGGTTCAAACGGAGGAGCTTGAAGAGCTCCCAGAACCAAATTCAAACTCCAAGGAGGAGAAATTGACTTAATGACAGGTTTTATACGTACCAAAGCTTGTACAAAACAATGAATATCAGGAAGAATAGCAATCTTTCTGTGAAAAAGAACAGAAAGAGCAGAGATTTGTCCTTTCAAAGAACTTGCGGACAAACCCTTATCCAAACCATCCTGAAGAAATTGTAAAATTCTCGGTATTCTAAAAGAATGCCAAGAAAAATGATGAGAAAGACACCATGAAATATAAGTCTTCCAGACTCTATAATATATCTCTCGAGATACAGATTTACGAGCCTGTAACATAGTATTAATCACGGAGTCAGAGAAACCTCTATGACCAAGAATCAAGCGTTCAATCTCCATACCTTTAAATTTAAGGATTTCAGATCCGGATGGAAAAAAGGACCTTGTGACAGAAGGTCTGGTCTTAACGGAAGAGTCCATGGCTGGCAAGATGCCATCCGGACAAGATCCGCATACCAAAACCTGTGAGGCCATGCCGGAGCTATTAGCAGAACAAACGAGCATTCCCTCAGAATCTTGGAGATTACTCTTGGAAGAAGAACTAGAGGCGGAAAGATATAGGCAGGATGATACTTCCAAGGAAGTGATAATGCATCCACTGCCTCCGCCTGAGGATCCCGGGATCTGGACAGATACCTGGGAAGTTTCTTGTTTAGATGAGAGGCCATCAGATCTATCTCTGGGAGCCCCCACAATTGAACAATCTGAAGAAATACCTCTGGGTGAAGAGACCATTCGCCCGGATGCAACGTTTGGCGACTGAGATAATCCGCTTCCCAATTGTCTACACCTGGGATATGAACCGCAGAGATTAGACAGGAGCTGGATTCCGCCCAAACCAAAATTCGAGATACTTCTTTCATAGCCAGAGGACTGTGAGTCCCTCCTTGATGATTGATGTATGCCACAGTTGTGACATTGTCTGTCTGAAAACAAATGAACGATTCTCTCTTCAGAAGAGGCCAAAACTGAAGAGCTCTGAAAATTGCACGGAGTTCCAAAATATTGATTGGTAATCTCACCTCCTGAGATTCCCAAACTCCTTGTGCCGTCAGAGATCCCCACACAGCTCCCCAACCTGTGAGACTTGCATCTGTTGAAATTACAGTCCAGGTCGGAAGAACAAAAGAAGCCCCCTGAATTAAACGATGGTGATTTGTCCACCACGTTAGAGAGTGTCGAACAATCGGTTTTAAAGATATTAATTGAGATATCTTCGTGTAATCCCTGCACCATTGGTTCAGCATACAGAGCTGAAGAGGTCGCATGTGAAAACGAGCAAAGAGGATCGCGTCCGATGCAGCAGTCATAAGACCTAGAATTTCCATGCATAAGGCTACCGAAGGGAATGATTGTGACTGAAGGTTTCGACAAGCTGTAATCAATTTTAGACGTCTCTTGTCTGTTAAAGACAGAGTCATGGACACTGAATCTATCTGGAAACCCAGAAAGGTTACCCTTGTTTGAGGAATCAAAGAACTTTTTGGTAAATTGATCCTCCAACCATCATCTTGAAGAAACAACACAAGTCGATTCGTATGAGACTCTGCTAAATGTAAAGACGGAGCAAGTACCAAGATATCGTCCAAATAAGGAAATACCACAATACCCTGTTCTCTGATTACAGACAGAAGGGCACCGAGAATCTTTGTGAAAATTCTTGGAGCTGTAGCAAGGCCAAACGGTAGAGCCACAAATTGGTAATGCTTGTCTAGAAAAGAGAATCTCAGGAACTGATAATGATCTGGATGAATCGGAATATGCAGATATGCATCCTGTAAATCTATTGTGGACATATAATTCCCTTGCTGAACAAAAGGCAATATAGTCCTTACAGTTACCATCTTGAACGTTGGTATCCTTACATAACGATTCAATAATTTTAGATCCAGAACTGGTCTGAAGGAATTCTCCTTCTTTGGTACAATGAAGAGATTTGAATAAAACCCCATCCCCTGTTCCGGAACTGGAACTGGCATAATTACTCCAGCCAACTCTAGATCTGAAACACAATTCAGAAATGCTTGAGCTTTCACTGGATTTACTGGGACATGGGAAAGAAAAAATCTCTTTGCAGGAGGTCTCATCTTGAAACCAATTCTGTACCCTTCTGAAACAATGTTCTGAATCCAAAGATTGTGAACAGATTTGATCCAAATTTCTTTGAAAAAACGTAACCTGCCCCCTACCAGCTGAACTGGAATGAGGGCCGTACCTTCATGTGAACTTAGAAGCAGGCTTTGCCTTTCTAGCAGGCTTGGATTTATTCCAGACTGGAGATGGTTTCCAAACTGAAACTGCTCCTGAGGACGAAGGATCAGGCTTTTGTTCTTTGTTGAAACGAAAGGAACGAAAACGATTGTTAGCCCTGTTTTTACCTTTAGATTTTTTATCCTGTGGTAAAAAAGTTCCTTTCCCACCAGTAACAGTTGAAATAATAGAATCCAACTGAGAACCAAATAATCTGTTTCCCTGGAAAGAAATGGAAAGTAGAGTTGATTTAGAAGCCATATCAGCATTCCAAGTCTTAAGCCATAAAGCTCTTCTGGCTAAGATAGCCAGAGACATAAATCTAACATCAACTCTAATAATATCAAAAATGGCATCACAGATGAAATTATTAGCATGCTGGAGAAGAATAATAATATCATGAGAATCACGATTTGTTACTTGTTGCGCTAGAGTTTCCAACCAAAAAGTTGAAGCTGCAGCAACATCAGCCAATGATATAGCAGGTCTAAGAAGATTACCTGAACATAGATAAGCTTTTCTTAGAAAAGATTCAATTTTTCTATCTAAAGGATCCTTAAACGAGGTACCATCTGACGTAGGAATGGTAGTACGTTTAGCAAGGGTAGAAATAGCCCCATCAACTTTAGGGATTTTGTCCCAAAATTCTAACCTGTCAGGCGGAACAGGATATAATTGCTTAAAACGTTTAGAAGGAGTAAATGAATTACCCAATTTATCCCATTCCTTAGCAATTACTGCAGAAATAGCATTAGGAACAGGAAAGACTTCTGGAATAACCGCAGGAGCTTTAAAAACCTTATCCAAACGTATAGAATTAGTATCAAGAGGACTAGAATCCTCTATTTCTAAAGCAATTAGTACTTCTTTAAGTAAAGAGCGAATAAATTCCATCTTAAATAAATATGAAGATTTATCAGCATCAATCTCTGAGACAGAATCCTCTGAACTAGAAGAGTCCAAAGAATCAGAATGATGGTGTTCATTTAAAAATTCATCTGTAGAGAGAGAAGATTTAAAAGACTTTTTACGTTTACTAGAAGGAGAAATAACAGACAAAGCCTTCTTTATGGATTCAGAAACAAAATCTCTTATGTTATCAGGAACATTCTGCACCTTAGATGTTGAGGGAACTGCAACAGGCAATGGTACATCACTAAAGGAAATATTATCTGCTTTAACAAGTTTGTCATGACAATTAATACAAACAACAGCTGGAGAAATAGCTACCAAAAGTTTACAGCAGATACACTTAGCTTTGGTAGATCCAGCAGGCAGTGGTTTTCCTGTAGTATCTTCTGGCTCAGATGCAACGTGAGACATCTTGCAATATGTAAGAGAAAAAACAACATATAAAGCAAAATAAATCAAATTCCTTATAAGACAGTTTCAGGAATGGGAAAAAAATGCCAAACATCAAGCTTCTAGCAACCAGAAGCAAATGAAAAATGAGACTGAAATAATGTGGAGACAAAAGCGACGCCCATATTTTTTGGCGCCAAATAAGACGCCCACATTATTTGGCGCCTAAATGCTTTTGGCGCCAAAAATGACGCCACATCCGGAACGCCGACATTTTTGGCGCAAAATAACGTCAAAAAATGACGCAACTTCCGGCGACACGTATGACGCCGGAAACGGAAATGAATTTTTGCGCCAAAAAAATCCGCGCCAAAAATGACGCAATAAAATGAAGCATTTTCAGCCCCCGCGAGCCTAACAGCCCACAGGGAAAAAAGTCAAATTTTTGAGGTAAGACAAAATATGATAATTTAAAGCATAATCCCAAATATGAAACTGACTGTCTGGAAATAAGGAAAGTTGAACATTCTGAGTCAAGGCAAATAAATGTTTGAATACATATATTTAGAACTTTATAAATAAAGTGCCCAACCATAGCTTAGAGTGTCACAGAAAATAAGACTTACTTACCCCAGGACACTCATCTACATGTTTGTAGAAAGCCAAACCAGTACTGAAACGAGAATCAGTAGAGGAAATGGTAAATATAAGAGTATATCGTCGATCTGAAAAGGGAGGTAAGAGATGAATCTCTACGACCGATAACAGAGAACCTTATGAAATAGACCCCGTAGAAGGAGATCACTGCATTCAATAGGCAATACTCTCCTCACATCCCTCTGACATTCACTGCACGCTGAGAGGAAAACCGGGCTCCAACTTGCTGCGGAGCGCATATCAACGTAGAATCTAGCACAAACTTACTTCACCACCTCCCTTGGAGGCAAAGTTTGTAAAACTGATTTGTGGGTGTGGTGAGGGGTGTATTTATAGGCATTTTAAGGTTTGGGAAACTTTGCCCCTCCTGGTAGGAATGTATATCCCATACGTCACTAGCTCATGGACTCTTGTTAATTACATGAAAGAAATGATAAATACATATTTCAATGATTTCTATTAAGTATAAGCAACTGCTTAGTGCTTTTTTATTACCACAATGAAACAGACTGTTTTATATCCATTTAATATTCTTCGTGGCACCAAAATATGAAATAAGTTTGTTAAAAATGCCTTACTTCAAAGGCATCACAAATCTACTTTGTTATCATTATCATGACCATGTTTTTGGTGATAGTGCCATTACTATTTAAGGAAACCAGAAACTAACATGAAAGGAATTTAGAATTGTGTGCACCATTCGAATGATTTAATTTACTCCAAACCTTTGTTATGCCGACTGAGATGGCCGTACTCACCAATGTAATATAGAAGGCTAAATAAAGCTTAACATGTGTCTGCTTTATCATGCCCAATGTGTTATGGGTAAATGAGCAAATCAGAGGGAGGCCACTTTATTCTGGCATGCATACAAGGTAACCTGTGATCATTCAGTTCCTACTGTTTCTAAGAAAATGCAAATAACATACAGTTAGAGAACAATTTAATCACAGGCAACAACTCCGGAAGTCCATGAGTCCCAACCAACAGCCATCTTATGTGCCAATGAAAGCTATTTAGGCCATAGTTTCAACATTTAAGGGTTATCAAATTCGTATTCTCTGGCTATTCTTTGCTTTGAACATTCTACATAGCATTTAATTTATTTATTTAGTGTTTTAGGGAATTGTTGTATGAGTCAATACCTGCTGCCAATAGCCCTGAAAATATACAGTTGTAACAAATTTCACAATTTCACAAGAAAGAAAACATAAAGGAGGCTGAATTTGTAGAAACCAGTAAAAAGGTAGAAAGTATATAAGTGACTGTAGAAAGTGGCAGAAAGTTTTTGTCTAGAGGAAGAGCCATCCATAGGGATAGTATCAGGAAGCAGGGCTACCCTGTGTGCAGGAGGAGAAACCCTATGGCAAGAAGCACACAAATCTAAAGCAAGGTAGAGACAAGGAAGATCCAAAAAGGCGTAGTCAGGATAATATAAGTCAGTCCAGGCAGCAAGTATCATAAATGGGAGTCAGGCAGGGGTCAAAACCAGGAAATCCAATATCAGAGGAAAGGGTATAGGAACAGAGAAAATACAACGCTTAGTTATGCAGATAAACTGTCAAAATAACTCAGCAACAAGTCAGGGCTAAACCTAACAGGGCCCAGGAATGCCCCCGTATCCAAAACAACGACAGCATCAGATAACTAGTACCCAATGAGAAGGCAAAGAGAGGAGTGTCACAAAGATTCCCCTAACTGATGGAAAGCACCTGCAACGTCGTCCGCACACATGCACACCCACGCACGCCAAGGCGCACATTAAATACAATTTTGGGGTTTCCTGTCCCTTTAAACAGTAATGCATTAGACCAAGAAGAGTAAGATAAAGTAGCAACATGCCAGTTGCAAACAAGAAGACACCTGTTGCTAGAACAGCTAGTAGGTATATTCTCGAATCATTGCAGGATGAATATAGGGTTGCCGCATTATTTGGAAAAAAATATATTAGCCTTGCTAATAAGCATACATTTATACTGCATAAGTCAGAAACTAAAGTTGCTTGGACTGATTTTAAAGGGACAGTCAAGTCCAAAAAAAAAAAAAACTTTAATGATTCAAATAGGGCATGTAATTTTAAGCAACTTTCCAATTTACTTTTATCACCAATTTTGCTTTGTTCTCTTGGTATTCTTAGTTGAAAGTTAAACCTCAGAGTTTCATATGCTAATTTCTTAGACCTTGAATGCCGCCTCTAATCTAAACGCATTTTGACCGTTGTTCACCACTAAAGGGCGTTAGTTCATATGTTTCATATAGATAACATTGAGCTCACGCACGTGAGGTTACCTAGGAGCCAGCACTGGTTGGCTAAAATGCAAGTCTGTCAAAAGAACTGAAATAAGGGGGCAGTTTGCAGAGGCTTAGATCCAAGGTAATTACAGAGGTAAAAAGTTTATTATTATAACTGTGTTGGTTATGCAAAACTGGGGAATGGATAATAAAGGGATTATTTATCATTTTAAACAACAAAAATTCTGGTGTTGACTGTCCCTTTAAATGATCATTTGTTCAAAATAATTTAGCCTTCAACACTTTAGAAAAAGTTCCAGTTTCACAATACCTTTATTTATATACTTATTATTTAAACTAAGCAAATATTCTAGCCATGCCGGTAAATTACTGGCTGGGTGGCAACTCTGGATGAATCACTTGATCAATTGGTTAGGGAACAATTTTGTAAGGTGGCTGTTTCCCATTTAATATTCAGTAATGAGGGTTTTATACTGCTCTAAGTAAAGCAGTGGTTGGGCTAGGAGCTCCACAAGACCCACTACCTCCATAAAAATGTGCCTTTTGGTTATTAGTGCAAATTACTAACACACTTTTTCCATTTCATGTGGTGTTTCAAGTCCCTCTAGTTGCTACAAAAGGGGGAGGAGGGGGCAGAGCCTATAGCTGTTGCGGCAGGACGTATGTGTGAAGAACTCCTGGACTTAACTCGCCTTTTTTTTATTTATTTCCTAACTTCTACCCATTTTTACTTGACAAATCAAGTTAAACTGCCTTGTGTTAGTCAGGAGGAATATATCTAGCATAACACGGACCTGCCTATGCTCTTCAGCTAACTTCACTGCGACTAGCCACGAGGTTGAGAGGCCTTGTATGTCTGACTGTCAGTGTGGTTGAGGTAACTGCATATATACCCCCCAGAATCCTGGGTTACCAAACCAGTTTGATTATAACTGGACAGTTCTTTGTTCTATGGTACAACCGCTGAATTAAGATACCAGCCACTATCATCAAGAGAGAAAAGCACATAACAAGTGTAAAACAAACATGGATGCCCTAGACGCATGGGAGACAAGAATGCATCAGCTCCTCCACATTCACTTCTCTATCCTGGAACAACAACTACTTCAGGTCCTATTTCCTAAAGATGAGAACCTACTCTCAGTAGTCTCTGAAAACAGAGAGCTAACTCAGACTGTCTGGAGTGCCAGGGAGTGCAAGGAAAAGATAGACGCTTATCCAGCCACATCCTCTAACTTTGATCCCAACAGTCAACTGCTGCAACCTCTAGCAGCATTAACAAGAGAACAGAGGGGAGTATCGGTGATCCAACCTACTATCCTGCCCGCAGCTGTACACCTTCAAGAGCCGCATCGTTCCCGAGAGGTAGGAGGCCCTAAGCTCATGATTCCCCTTCAGACCATAAGCAACTGCGGATCCGACCAGGAGAGGCAGACTTCAGGGAGTTGTGTAGCTATAGAGATAGAGTCGCTAATGTGGGGGTGGTTGTCCCCGGCAGTATGACATCCCCTGCGCGGGTCACTGAAGAGGATTGTAAATTGTTGTCCAGTGCGATGTGGCCCGATCCTGTGTCTCCTGACTCGGCACAGCCACATGCTACTGCCCGTTTAAATAGGCAGAGGATTGGAGCCACAGGACCGACCAGCATCAGGAGCGTTCGGCGATGACATCAGCGTCGCACGCATCCAGAGCTGACACAGCCCTAGGCAACGAGCATGGGGAAGACGCTGCGCCCCTAGCAACGGCGCAGCGTGACATTTCATGACTGAAGCGGGACTTAGCTGGGAAATATGTGTGGCTGTTTGTACGGATGGTGCAGCAGCGATGACAGGCCAAAAAAGTGGGGTTGTTGCACGGATAAAGGCTGTCAACTCGAAGGTTATGGCTATGCACTGTATGCTGCATCGTCAGGTGCTGGCATCAAGAGACATGGAACCAAACCTTCACATTGTTTTAAACACAGCTGTGGTGGCAGTTAATTTTGTGAAGTCGAGGGCACTGCAGACACGTTTGTTTGGACAACTTTATAGGGAGATGGAAGCTGGGCATGACACACTGCTGTATCACTGTGAAGTGCAATGGCTTCCTTGTGGTAAAGTTTTGCAGCAGGTGTTCGAGCTACATAGTGAGATGGCGGAGTTTATGAGAGAGCACAAACCTGATTTTGCAGAGTTTTTTCCGATCCGGATTTTGTAGCCAAATTGTCATATCTTGTCGACATATTCAACTTGCTCAACAGTCTCAATCTCTCAATCCAAGGAGGCTATGCATCTATCCTGGAAGTCAGCGACAAAATCGCTGCCTTCCTGAAGAAAACGGAGCTATCATGAAAAAGGATACGAGACGGCGTAACAGACATGTTTCCCCAAATGACAGAATTTCTTCACAAAAACAACCTGTCTGTGGCTATAGTGAGCAAGGTAGCCATCTCTCACCTCACTGCACTAAGCAAACACTTCAACTCTTACTTCTCCGATGTGAACACTGATGCCTGGGACTGGATGCGGGATTCCTTTACCCCAAGTGCAACAACAAGTGGCCTTACTGGTAAGGCAGAAGAGGAGCTTTTGGACTTATTCTCTGATAGGACATTGAAGGCCCGATTCCAACAGGTGTCTTTTGCTGATTTCTGGACTTACCTCTCACACGAGTATCCTGAACTCACTACTGAGGCAATGAGAATATTGCTACCCTTTCCTACCACATACCTCTGTGGAGTCATCATTCTCAACTTTGACTGCAATGAAGACTAAGTACAGAGCTATGCTTGTTATTCATCCCTCCAAGAGTGGATAAACTGTGTAGTGAGAGACAGGCTCACCCATCACATTAAGGATTAGCTCCTCAAGAGAGTTATTGTGAACGGTGTGAGATAAGAATGTGATGTATTTATAGCCCTATGTACAAAATGTTATAAAAGTAATAAGTTTAATTACAATGATGTTTTCTGTAACTGTCTCTTGAAAACTTCAATTAGTTTATTATTTTAAAGTTGAAACACTTACTTAAAGTTAAACTCATCTTTAGACTTGTAATTTTAAATGCCAGGCTTGCTACTGTTGATTTTATGAAAGTTGTTAATAAAAATGGCAAAATAAATTCTGTCAAGTTGAGTCCAAATGCACTTTGAATAAAATTACTCTGAAAACTGTAAGTGAAATTAACATGATTTAAATTGAAATGTGTTTCTGTTTATCACAGTGAAACAGGTCTGAATTATTTAGGTGGAAATGTTTAAGAATTAAAATAGTCCCAATGGCAACTAAGTATATAAATTGTAATAAGCATATGCTTACTTAGTAATAATATTACAAGGGGGTCCTTGGAAAATGTTCTCCCCTGTAAAGGGTCCCTGGCACAAAAAAGTTTGAGAACCCCTGGTATAAGGTACAAAGAGGGAAGTAAGTTTTGTTTAGATTGATACATGATTATCAGGGAGAAATGGCCTATAGATTGAGTTGTGAGGAGTTCATTTGAACCTTAGCGCATGTTGACTCAGCAAACTTCAGCAAGTGAAAAAGAAAATGTGATATGAAGCCGTACTTTAGGTGTTCTAATAAGGTTAAAGGCAAAATGACGTACAGAGATAAGGTGATAGTCGCAGAGGAAAGTCAAGTGAAGGCATCTTAGGAATAGTAGTGATTTATGCAGGGGTCAGAGAGGCAAGGAGTCACCATTTCTAACATTTGAGTTCTGGCTTATAACTTTATGATTTATTCTACATAACTGCATATTTAAACATCGTATCAACCTCCGACTTCGCAAAATGCTTTAACTCAAGTATTATGTGTTTGACAAGCTGCAGTTTATTGGACTTATATATTTAAGATGTATATATGTATTTTATAGATTGTTTTATGTTCATTTATTTATGTAAACTGCAGAGATAGATAGAGATATGTATACACACATACATATATATATATACATATATATATATATATATATATATATATATATATATATATATATATATATATATATATATATATAAAAAGTTCCCACAGGAATAAGGCCCTCAATCCCCCTTGTATGTGTTTGTAAATTTTGTCCTGTCTTTTACAAGTCTTGTATTGTTTTATTTAAATGAATTGTATCCATGGACAGTGCTGCGAAATATGTTGGTGCTTCATAAATAAAGTATAATAATAATAATACATACACACACATACATATATATATATATATACACACATATATATATATACACACACATACATATATATATATATATATACATACATACATATATATACACACATATATATATATATATATATATATATATATATATATATACACACACATATACACACATATACATATATATATATATATATACACACACATATACACACATATACATATATACACACACATATACACACATATACACACATATACATATATATATATATATACAGGGAGTGCAGAATTATTAGGCAAATGAGTATTTTGACCACATCATCCTCTTTATGCATGTTGTCTTATTCCAAGCTGTTTAGGCTCGAAAGCCTACTACCAATTAAGCATATTAGGTGATGTGCATCTCTGTAATGAGAAGGGGTGTGGTCTAATGACATCAATACCCTATATCAGGTGTGCATAATTATTAGGCAACTTCCTTTCCTTTGGCAAAATGGGTCAAAAGAAGGACTTGACAGGCTCAGAAAAGTCAAAAATAGTGAGATATCTTGCAGAGGGATGCAGCACTCTTAAAATTGCAAAGCTTCTGAAGCGTGATCATCAAACAATCAAGCGTTTCATTCAAAATAGTCAACAGGGTCGCAAGAAGCGTGTGGAAAAACCAAGGCGCAAAATAACTGCCCATGAACTGAGAAAAGTCAAGCGTGTAGCTGCCAAGATGCCACTTGCCACCAGTTTGGCCATATTTCAGAGCTGCAACATCACTGGAGTGCCCAAAAGCACAAGGTGTGCAATACTCAGAGACATGGCCAAGGTAAGAAAGGCTGAAAGACGACCACCACTGAACAAGACACACAAGCTGAAACGTCAAGACTGGGCCAAGAAATATCTCAAGACTGATTTTTCGAAGGTTTTATGGACTGATGAAATGAGAGTGAGTCTTGATGGGCCAGATGGATGGGCCCGTGGCTGGATTGGTAAAGGGCATAGAGCTCCAGTCCGACTGAGATGCCCGCAAGGTGGAGGTGGAGTACTGGTTTGGGCTGGTATCATCAAAGATGAGCTTGTGGGGCCTTTTCGGGTTGAGGATGGAGTCAAGCTCAACTCCCAGTCCTACTGCCAGTTTCTGGAAGACACCTTCTTCAAGCAGTGGTACAGGAAGAAGTCTGCATCCTTCAAGAAAAACATGATTTTCATGCAGGACAATGCTCCATCACACGCGTCCAAGTACTCCACAGCGTGGCTGGCAAGAAAGGGTATAAAAGAAGAAAATCTAATGACATGGCCTCCTTGTTCACCTGATCTGAACCCCATTGAGAACCTGTGGTCCATCATCAAATGTGAGATTTACAAGGAGGGAAAACAGTACACCTCTCAGAACAGTGTCTGGGAGGCTGTGGTTGCTGCTGCACGCAATGTTGATGGTGAACAGATCAAAACACTGACAGAATCCATGGATGGCAGGCTTTTGAGTGTCCTTGCAAAGAAAGGTGGCTATATTGGTCACTGATTTGTTTTTGTTTTGTTTTTGAATGTCAGAAATGTATATTTGTGAATGTTGAGATGTTATATTGGTTTCACTGGTAAAAATAAATAATTGAAATGGGTATATATTTGTTTTTTTGTTAAGTTGCCTAATAATTATGCACAGTAATAGTCACCTGCACACACAGATATCCCCCTAAAATAGCTATAACTAAAAACAAACTAAAAACTACTTCCAAAACTATTCAGCTTTGATATTAGTTTTTTGGGTTCATTGAGAACATGGCTGTTGTTCAATAATAAAATTAATCCTCAAAAATACAACTTGCCTAATAATTCTGCACTCCCTGTGTGTGTGTGTATATATATATATATATATATATATATATATATATATATATATATACACATACACATACACATACACATATATATATACACATATATATATATATACACATATATATATATATACACATATATATATATATACACATATACACACACATACACACACATACACACACACACACACCAGTATATATTGTTGTTCTATTGTTTATTTTAGCAGTGAGCGCCCTCCTTTCTCTGTACCTTTTTCTGTTACTTAGTGAAATCTATTTGGGAGGATTTATTTAGGAGTGGCACACCCTTTTTCCTTAGCGTTACCTATTTTGTCTTTTCTTGTATTAGAAGTCGCAGAAACCTCCACATTCCCCAATGCACACGAGAGAGCATCTGATGAAGAAAAACAGAATTTATGCTTACCTGATAAATTACTTTCTCCAACGGTGTGTCCGGTCCACGGCGTCATCCTTACTTGTGGGATATTCTCCTCCCCAACAGGAAATGGCAAAGAGCCCAGCAAAGCTGGCCATATAGTCCCTCCTAGGCTCCGCCTACCCCAGTCATTCGACCGACGGACAGGAGGAAATATATATAGGAGAAACCATATGGTAACGTGGTGACTGTAGTTAGAGAAAATAATTCATCAGACCTGATTAAAAAACCAGGGCGGGCCGTGGACCGGACACACCGTTGGAGAAAGTAATTTATCAGGTAAGCATAAATTCTGTTTTCTCCAACATAGGTGTGTCCGGTCCACGGCGTCATCCTTACTTGTGGGAACCAATACCAAAGCTTTAGGACACGGATGAAGGGAGGGAGCAAATCAGGTCACCTAAACGGAAGGCACCACGGCTTGCAAAACCTTTCTCCCAAAAATAGCCTCTGAAGAAGCAAAAGTATCAAATTTGTAAAATTTGGCAAAAGAGTGCAGTGAAGACCAAGTCGCTGCCTTACATATCTGGTCAACAGGAACCTCATTCTTGAAGGCCCATGTGGAAGCCACAGCCCTAGTGGAGTGAGCTGTGATACTTTCAGGAGGCTGGCGTCCGGCAGTCTCAAAAGCCAATCTGATAATGCTTTTAAGCCAAAAGGAAAGAGAGGTAGAAGTTGCTTTTTTACCTCTCCTTTTACCAGAATAAACAACAAACAAAGAAGATGTTTGTCTAAAATCTTCAGTAGCCTCTAAATAGAATTTTAGAGCACGGACTACGTCCAAATTGTGTAACAAACGTTCCTTCTTTGAAACTGGATTCGGACACAAAGAAGGTACAACTATCTCCTGGTTAATATTTTTGTTGGAAACAACCTTCGGAAGAAAACCAGGCTCAGTACGCAAAACCACCTTATCTGCATGGACCAGATAGGGCGGAGAACACTGCAGAGCAGATAACTCAGAAACTCTTCTAGCGGAAGAAATTGCAACCTAAAACAAAACTTTCCAAGATAATAACTTAAAATCTACAGAATGTAAGGGTTCAAACAGAACCCCTTGAAGAACTGAAAGAACTAGATTAAGACTCCAGGGAGGAGTCAAAGGTCTGTAAACAGGCTTGATTCTAACCAGAGCCTGAACAAACGCTTAAACGTCTGGCACAGCTGCCAGCCTTTTGTGAAGTAAAACAGATAAAGCAGAGATCTGTCCCTTCAGAGAAACTTGCAGATAATCCTTTCTCCAAACCTTCTTGTAGAAAGGAAAGAATCTTAGGAATTTTTATCTTGTTCCATGGGAATCCTTTAGATTCACACCAACAGATATATTTTTTCCATATATTATGGTAAATTTTTCTAGTTACAGGCTTTCTAGCCTGAATAAGAGTATCTATTACAGAATCTGAAAACCCACGCTTTGATAAAATCAAGCGTTCAAACTCCAAGCAGTCAGTTGGAGGGAAACCAGATTCGGATGTTCGAATGGACCCTGAATATGAAGGTCCTGTCTCAAAGGTAGCTTCCATGGTGGAGCCGATGACATATTCACCAGGTCTGCATACCAAGTCCTGCGTGGCCACGCAGGAACTATCAAGATCACCGAAGCCCTCTCCAGATTGATCCTGGCTACCAGCCTGGGAATGAGAGGAAACGGTGGGAATACATAAGCTAGGTTGAAGATCCAAGGTGCTACTATTGTATCCACTAGAGTCGCCTTGGGATCCCTGGATTTGGACCCGTAACAAGGGACCTTGAAGTTCTGACGAGAGGCCATCAGAACCATGTCTGGAATGCCCCATAATTGAGTAATTTGGGCAAAGATTTCCGGATGGAGTTCCCACTCCCCCGGATGCTCCTCCATCGCCAGGGAACTCCTTGTTTCCCCCTGATGGTTGATATATGTGACAGTCGTCATGTTGTCTGATTGAAACCTTATGAATTAGGCCTTTGCTAGTCGAGGCCAAGCCTTGAGAGCATTGAATATCGCTCTCAGTTCCATTATGTTTATCGGGAGAAGAGAGTCTTCCCGAGACCATAGACCCTGAGCTTTCAGGGGTTCCCAGACCGCGCCCCAGCCCACCAGACTGGCGTCGGTCGTGACAATGACCTACTTTGGTCTGCGGAAGCTCATTCCCTGTGACAGGTTGTCCAGGATCAGCCACCAACGGAGTGAATCTCTGGTTATTTGATCTACTTGTATCGTCAGAGACAAGTCTGTATAATCCCCATTCCACTGTCTGAGCATGCACAGGTGTAATGGTCTTAGATGAATTCGTGCAAAAGGAACTATGTCCATTGCCGCAACCATCAAACCTATTACTTCCATGCACTGCGCTATGGAAGGAAGAAGAACAGAATGAAGTACCTGACAAGAGCTTAGAAGTTTTTATTTTCTGGCCTCTGTCAGAAAAATCTTCATTTCTAAGGAAACTATTATTGTTCCCAAGAAGGGAACTCTTGTTGACGGGGACAGAGAACTTTTTTCTATGTTCACTTTCCACCTGTGAGATCTGAGAAAGGCTAGGACAATGTCCGTATGAGCCCTTACTTTAGACAGAGACGACACTTGAATCAGGATGTCGTCCAAGTAAGGTACTACTGCAATGCCCCTTGGTCTTAGCACCGCTAGAAGGGACCCTAGTACCCTTGTGAAAATCCTTGGAGCAGTGGCTAATCCGAATGGAAGTGCCACAAACTGGTAATGCTTGTCCAGAAAGACGAACCTTAGGAACCGAAGATGTTCCTTGTGGATAGGAATATGTAGATACGCATCCTTTAAATCCACCGTGGTCAGGAATTGACCTTCCTGGATGGTAGGAAGGATCGTTTGAATGGTTTCCATTTTGAATGATGAAACCCTTCGAAACTTGTTTAGAATCTTGAGATCTAAAAATTGGTCTGAATGTTCCCTCTTTTTTGGGAATTATGAACAGGTAGGAGTAAAAACCCATCCCTTGTTCTCCTTAATGGAACAGGATGAATCACTCCCATGCTTAACAGGTCTTCTACACAGTGTAAGAATGCCTGTCTTTTTATTTGGTTCGAAGATAATTGAGACCTGTGGAACCTTCCCCTTGGGGGTAGTTCCCTGAATTCCAGGAGATAACCTTGAGAAACTATTTCTAGCGCCCAAGGCTCCTGAACATCTCTTGCCCAAGCCTGAGCAAAGAGAGAAAGTCTGCCCCCCACCAGATCCGGTCTCAGATCGGGGGCCAACACTTCATGCTGTTTTGGTAGCAGTGGCAGGTTTCTTGACCTGCTTACCCTTGTTCCAGCCTTGCATCGGTCTCCAGGCTGGCTTGGTTTGAGAAGTATTACCCTCTTGCTTAGAGGGTGTAGAATTTGAGGCTGGTCCGTTTCTGCGAAAGGGACGAAAATTTGGCTTATTTTTAGCCTTAAAAGACCTATCCAGAGGAAGGGCTGGTCCTTTCCCCCAGTGATGTCTGAAATAATCTCTTTCAAGTCAGGGCCAAACAGTGTTTTACCCTTGAAAGGGATGTTAAGCAATTTGGTCTTGGAGAACACATCCGCTGACCAAGACTTATCAAAAGCGCTCTGCGCTCCACGATAGCAAACCCTGAATTATTCGCAGCTAAATATGTGTCAAAACGTGGTTTAGAAAGGAGCGCCAAATCTTGGCGAGGTCTGGTGCGGTATAGGTGTGAAAATATGGTATTCTGTCTGAGAAATTGTATAGCGCTATAGCTCAGCTACAATTATGGTAGTTGTGCTGTATAGATGTGTAGGTTTTGATATCTAGATATAAGATCTAAGAGTGGCACAGTTGATACATAAAAGCATTTAATACATATTAAACATATAAAACAAGGGTGTCGTTTAAAATATATTTTAACAGAACGGCAAGAAATAATGTGTAAAAACACATAAACACATAAATATCTATAAAAACACGCGTGTTTTGCTTTTTAGCTGTATGTATAATGTCTCATAAAATTCGTCTCATATATAGTTGTGTTGGCATAAATCTGAAAATAATAAACAATAAAAAATAATAAAAAACAATGAAAAGTAAATAATGTCCAATAATCCCTTCTCAAAGTTAAGAGATATATAAAAAAAGGTTAAGTAGTGTCCAAAAATCCCTTCTCAAAGTTAAGAGATATAAATAGATTTTCACATGTGTATCCAAAAAATAAACTGTCCAAATTTAAGTGTTGTCCAAAAACGTGGTATAAATGAATAGTGCAAATCCAGCAGATTCAAAAGTTCTATTAAAAAAGCTTTGCAAAAAACATTTCAAAGAGACATTTAAAAAACATCAAAATGAAGGTAGAAAAAAAGGTCTATCAAAATATGGTGACAAAGAATAATCCGTGAAGTCAATCCAAAATAGTGATAAAAATAAGTCCAAAAAAGATGTAAAATATCCAAAAGATAAAAAACAAAAAATAAATGATTAGTATGTGCACAAACTAGTGAGAGTGATCCCAAAAAGGGGGCTTATGTGGAGGGGTTATGTTTCCATGTAGAAAAATTATTTGCTGTATAAAAATAAAAAATAGAAAATAAAAATAAGCAAAAATACAAAAATATAAATAAAAATAATCCTAGGGAATCTTCAAACCCTGAAAATAAAAGATAATAACAATAGTGTAATACTGTATTATAATTCAACAATCAAGGAATAAATAGCTCACCATAGCTCTGTCAACGCGTTTCGGCCCTCAAGAGAGGCCTTTATCAAGACTGATAGTCTTGATAAAGGCCTCTCTTGAGGGCCGAAACGCGTTGACAGAGCTATGGTGAGCTATTTATTCCTTGATTGTTGAATTATAATACAGTATTACACTATTGTTATTATCTTTTATTTTCAGGGTTTGAAGATTCCCTAGGATTATTTTTATTTATATTTTTGTATTTTTGCTTATTTTTATTTTCTATTTTTTATTTTTATACAGCAAATAATTTTTCTACATGGAAACATAACCCCTCCACATAAGCCCCCTTTTTGGGATCACTCTCACTAGTTTGTGCACATACTAATCATTTATTTTTTGTTTTTTATCTTTTGGATATTTTACATCTTTTTTGGACTTATTTTTATCACTATTTTGGATTGACTTCACGGATTATTCTTTGTCACCATATTTTGATAGACCTTTTTTTCTACCTTCATTTTGATGTTTTTTAAATGTCTCTTTGAAATGTTTTTTGCAAAGCTTTTTTAATAGAACTTTTGAATCTGCTGGATTTGCACTATTCATTTATACCACGTTTTTGGACAACACTTAAATTTGGACAGTTTATTTTTTGGATACACATGTGAAAATCTATTTATATCTCTTAACTTTGAGAAGGGATTTTTGGACACTACTTAACCTTTTTTTATATATCTCTTAACTTTGAGAAGGGATTATTGGACATTATTTACTTTTCATTGTTTTTTATTATTTTTTATTGTTTATTATTTTCAGATTTATGCCAACACAACTATATATGAGACGAATTTTATGAGACATTATACATACAGCTAAAAAGCAAAACACGCGTGTTTTTATAGATATTTATGTGTTTATGTGTTTTTACACATTATTTCTTGCCGTTCTGTTAAAATATATTTTAAACGACACCCTTGTTTTATATGTTTAATATGTATTAAATGCTTTTATGTATCAACTGTGCCACTCTTAGATCTTATATCTAGATATCAAAACCTACACATCTATACAGCACAACTACCATAATTGTAGCTGAGCTATAGCGCTATACAATTTCTCAGACAGAATACCATATTTTCACACCTATACCGCACCAGACCTCGCCAAGATTTGGCGCTCCTTTCTAAACCACGTTTTGACACATATTTTCTAAAAGTGGGCACCTGGGGACCCACTATAGACAGGAGCTATAGGTCCACACTTTCAGCGCTGTAAGAAAACATTGAATCTATTATTCGCAGCTAATCTAGCTAATTGCAAAGCGGCATCTAAAATAAAAGAGTTAGCCAATTTAAGTGCTTGAACTCTGTCCAAAACCTCCTCGTACGAAGATTCTTTATTGAGCGACTTTTCTAGTTCTTCGAACCAGAAACACGCAGCTGTAGTGACAGGAACAATGCATGAAATTGGTGGTAGAAGGTAACCTTGCTGAACAAACATCTTTTTAAGCAAACCCTCTAACCTTTAATCCATAGGATCTTGAAAGCACAACTATCTTCTATAGGAATAGAAGTGCGTTTGTTTAGAGTAGAAACCACCCCCTCGACCTTGGGGACTGTATGCCATAAGTCCTTTCTGGGGTCGACTATAGGAAATAATTTCTTAAATATAGGGGGAGGAACAAAAAGTATGCCAGGCCTTTCCCACTCCTTATTTACTATGTCCGCCACCCGCTTGGGTATAGGAAAAGCATCGGGGGGCACCGGAACCTCTAGGAACTTGTCCATCTTACCTAATTTCCCTGGAATGACCAAATTGTCACAATCATCCAGAGTAGATAATACCTCCTTAAGTAGTGCGTGGAGATGTTCTAATTTAAATTTAAAAGTTACAACATCAGGTTCTGCTTGTTGAGAAAATTTCCCTGAATCTGAAATTTCTCCCTCAGACAAAACTTCCCTCCTGGCCCCTTCAGATTGGTGTGAGGGTATGTCAGAACAGATATCATCAGCGTCCTCTTGCTCTTCAGTGTTTAAAACAGAGCAATCACGCTTTCTCTGATAAGTAGGCATTTTGGAAAAAAATGCTTGCAATAGAATTATCCATTACAGCCGTTAATTGTTGTATGGTAATAAGTATTGGCGCACTAGATGTACTAGGGGCCTCTTGTGTGGGCAAAACTGGTGTAGACACAGAAGGGGATGATGCAGTACCATGCTTACTCCCCTCATTTGAGGAATCATCTTGGGCAATATCATTATCTATGGCATTATTATCCCTACTTTGTTTGGACATTATGACACAATTAAATCACATATATTTAAATGGGGAGACACATTGGCTTTCATACATATAGAACATCGTTATCTGATGGTTCAGACATGTTAAACAGGCTTAAACTTGTCAACAAAGCACAAAAAAACGTTTTACAATAAAACCGTTACTGTCACTTTAAATTTTAAACTGAACACACTTTATTTCACCACAGTATCTTAAAGCCTTAAAAGTATTGCACGCCAAATTTGAAAGCTTTAACCCTTAAAATAACGGAACCGGAGCCGTTTTTACATTTAACCCCTATACAGTCCCAGGAATCTGCTTTGCTGAGACCCAACCAAGCCCAGAGGGGAATACGATACCAAATGATGCCTTCTATAAGCTTTTTCAGTGGTTCCTAGCTCCTCACACATGCATCTGCATGCCATGCTTTCCAAAAACAACTGCGTATTAGTGGCGCGAAAATGAGGCTCTGCCTATGACTAGAAAAGGCCCCCAGTGAAAAAGGTGTCCAATACAGTGCCTGCCGTTTTTTAAAACAATCCCCAAGATTATAACAACTATTAATAGTAATAATCTGCCAAATATACTTAGTAAAGTAATCGTTTTAGCCCAGAAAAATGTCTACCAGTTTTTTAAGCCCTAATGAAGCCCTTTATTCTTTTACTTAAACTAAGAAAATGGCTTACCGGTCTCCATAGGGAAAATGACAGCCTTCCAGCATTACAAAGTCTTGTTAGAAATGTGTCATACCTCAAGCAGCAAAGTCTGCCCACTGTTTCCCCCAACTGAAGTTACTTCATCTCAACAGTCCTGTGTGGAAACAGCCATCGATTTTAGTAACGGTTGCTAAAATCATCTTCCTCTTACAAACAGAAATCTTCATCTCTTTTCTGTTTCAGAGTAAATAGTACATACCAGCACTATTTTAAAATAACAAACTCTTGATTGAAGAACAAAAACTACATTTAAACACCAAAAAACTCTAAGCCATCTCCGTGGAGATGTTGCCTGTGCAACGGCAAAGAGAATGACTGGGGTAGGCGGAGCCTAGGAGGGACTATATGGCCAGCTTTGCTGGGCTCTTTGCCATTTCCTGTTGGGGAGGAGAATATCCCACAAGTAAGGATGACGCCGTGGACCGGACACACCTATGTTGGAGAAAAGATAGATCCTTTATTACAGAAAAAAATAAAAAGCCTCAGGGACAAGATAGAAGGTATAACATTAGAGACACAGATGTGGTTTGTGTAGATCTGTACTTGCTCACTGATTATGTTTTAATCCTGCATGTTAAGATGTGGGGAACAGAAAGACGAATGGGTTGAGTATGAGAGAGCAAACAATATCTGTCCCTTTTTACTGAACTTTGCTGCTTATTGTCTTGGGTTTTTTTTTTTGTTTTTTTTTTTAATGCCACATAAATGTAACCAAGTTTCTTAATGGGAAAAGCAACAACAAAAAAAGGGAATTTATTTATACCTTCCAACACTGCAAGCAGCCAGGGAAGGAGATTCTTTGCTCATTATTTTCAAAAGTTACCAATACACTAAATGCTGCAAATGTTCTTAATAATAATGACATATTTGCATTTACCATATGCCCAATTTCTCCAAAACCTGCAGTCAGTCTGCTAATGAGAGGCCTGTAGCACAGTAGTGCTTGGTTTCACAGTGTGGGCAGGCAGTACTGAGACGGGTTAAACTTCTTGTTTACATAATTACAACAAAGCCTTTCACTGAGCACAGAAGCCACAGGACAACGCACACTGGAATTTTATCATTGTGTACAAACACATAAAGCCCACACTTCTCCCCCATAGGTTAAAATAATGTGGCTGAATATATTTAGTAAGGCATAATAGTTGGCGATTAGAACAATCTTGGAACACTATGGAATGGAAAGGAAAGAGATTTGGGAATTTGGTTACAGAAGACAAGCAAAAACCAAAGCAACAAAAAATACACTGAATGAATAAATAAATGAAAATCAGCAGAAAAAATGCTAATTATCAGAGACAGCAGTATTCACAGCAAGAAGACGTTGGTGATGTCATGCTAGTCATCTATTTTTAAAACTATCAAATTCAATACTGAATTGAGTTCCGGAAATGACCACTTACAAGAAGGACAAAAATAAAGGCATTTAAAAGAAGCAAATAAAATGAGTTTGTATTCTAATATAAAACACTGTGAAAGACAAGCACAGCTTGAAATACAGCTGGAGAGACATATTAGATAAAAGCATATTTAAAAAGGCACAGTAAGCTGGAGAATCGGTTGCTGCGGAATCTGTTGGCACTCTACAAATAACCGATAATAATAAGCGTAGAATATTTTATTGAATAATTGAGCAGTAAGTGTACAATTATGAAGTATAATATCAGTCTTACCTTTGAAAAAGGATTTTAAGTTATATTTAAAAGGGATATTAAACACTAAATAAATTCTAGATAGAATAGTGCACTCAAATAAAAAAGATTAGTCTGAGAATTAACATGTTGATGTATTCTTTAAAGTTTCATTAGCCGTTTAAATAGTGACAAAATGTGTAAAGTTTTAGTGTGTATAAAACAATGAGAACTGCCATGTTGTAACTTAGCTTGCCTTCTTTGTTGTGACCAATTAGGGTCAGTTAGAAACAGGTGACTAGAGTGTGCAGCCAATGGCTGTGTGGAATATAACAGGGTTCTGTACTTCCATTTCTAACAAGAACTGAAAAGCTCATAATTTAAGAATGGAATTACAGAAAAAGGGGACAAAATAAATAACGAAAGTATATTGCAGAATTTTCTATTTCTATATAAGATTTATCAATTTATATTACCATCTCACACATACATAATTAAAAAGTATTATTAAAAAAATATACTTAATAGACCCTTGTTCACTAGCAAACAAGCAGCAGACAGTCAAACTGTCAAATACTGAAACATATCAGCAAAGGTTATGGAAAAGGAGTATATTGTAGATCAATAAAGGGAGGCCAAAGACAAGTCCCTGCGACCAACTATGGAAGGCTTAGGAAAAATTTCACACGAGTTGAAAAAAGAATCACAAACGATACCGCACATACAGCCCTCTGACAAACACTGAAAACCCCTCTCTCTAAAGAATCAAATGCACATTTTCATTCTTCAACCACCTCCAGCGGAGGCAAAGTAATGACGGAGGTATGCGTGAGAGGTGGGAGGGGTTTTATAGGGCTCTTGGGTTTGGGACTCTTTGCCTCCTCCTAGTGGTAAGAAAGAGTAATTCCCCAGGAGTAATGGGTCGTGGACTCTCACCACCTGTAAGAAAGAAATAGAAGTTAAAATCTTTTTTAAGGTAAGATGGATATTAAGCTTTATAACTGCACGCATACTGCAGACTTTAAATTTTAAAAAAAATCAAATTTTTACTGCCCCTTTAAGAAAGATGGATATACTAGAATAGTTTTTTAATTTTTACTCCTATTGCTGGTTTTGGCATTGCTACTATTTGCACCCAGTATATATAGTTTTATCCATATAAAGCATATAGCTTCCTGCTTCACAAACTGAAAATCACAAGTTAGTTTCCCCTTGAAACATTGGAATTAAGCCAGATATAAAAGATTTCATCAGCTAAAAAACTCATTATTAAAAAGTATTGCAACAGGCTGCACCATCAGGGAAAAAAGATTCAGATATGCCAGCTATATGAAGATCAAACAGAGGAAGGCAGAGAAGCAGGATGACCCCCGGAAGTATAAAACTGTGATGGAAAAAATAAATAAATCAGAACAAACACAAAAAGTGACCAATATGTAATAAAATAAATGTAAACAATGTGTAATATGAAAACATAAAGAATGTGTATAAAAAGCCACAAACAAAACAAAGTCCCAACAGCGTTTTAATCCTTTACGGGTAAACTCATCAACTCAAAGAGAAAAATAGAAGACATAGCATAATGCTGTATAAATTAATATTATCTGCCAAGCAAATACTCACACAGATCTACCAATCTGCTCTATTAACACAATTTCGGATGATTAATATATTAATACATTACCCCACCCCACGGTGAGACCTGGAAATTACTTGCTTAAAATCTACTAGAGCAGCAGTAATTCAAAAAAAAAAAAAAATTAACAAATTGCTGTATATACAAAGAGCCAACATATTTATAAAGCCATTTAACCAAGATTGAACACTTGTCCAACAGGCAGACAGAGTAGATACTGGCCTAGATTCAGATACAGGATATCTCCCATATTAAACACAAACTGCTACCAACGGGGGAATAACAATTACAACCGCAACTCTTAGGAAATGCTCGGTCTCTATAGGAGGTGTAGCAGTACAGTCAATCCTGTCTTTCAGTGGTGCTGACAGTATCAGCGAGCGATATTGTGTAACTGCGTGGGTGTGACCTGACGCTCCTCACTGTTCCTCAGAGACTTCCTCCACGCCTCCTAGAAGCTCCTATTTATGGTCACTATGTAGCATTACACATGTATCAAACCCTTAAGAGACTGCTACATAATAAGTTAAAACCAAGTTTCAAATAATTGCCACTAATTTAGAACAAGTGGACATTATACTTACATCACAAACAATACCATATACATCACCTTCATTAGTGTACCTGCTAATAATATCCACAAACATAATTTTACTAAAATAATTTTATCCCATAAACTACATGGAAGATACATCTACATATTGACACTATCAAAAAAATCATAATAATGATAGGGATAAAAAATATTTTTCACAATTACTAAAAGGTAATACTTATAAACTAACATAGAAAATATATCTAATAATAATATTATGTGATTTAAGAAGGAATTTTATATCTTCTAAAAACCATATCATAATTTCCCTATAATTTTTATATATGTATATATGTACTTGCTTTAAATCAACCAAAAGGGCTGCTAAATCAATGTCTTTATTCATACCTACTGGCTCCATAGTACCCAACCTATGGATCCAGTAGGTCTCACGCTGCCTCAATTTCATCATCCTATTACTCCCTCTCTCCGCTTTACTATCCTATCCATGTTTTTCTAAAAATGTTCAGACATACCATGTGCCTTATACCCAATCTTAGTATTTCTCAAGTGTCCCCCAAACCTATTTTTTACGGTTCTCTTGGTGTGCCCTACATACATTTTTCCACATGGGCACACTTTTTTTTATAATTATCTTCTCCTTAAATTCCCAAATTCAGAATTCATTGTTGGTTTGATTTTTGTGTTTGAAAATGCAGATTATATTTACTTTAAACAGATATTACCTTTATGATGGTCCTATGTATAAAAAGCATTAAAAATGACATAAAACTACATTTAAACTGCATGTATAAGATGTAATATGACAAGTAAATATTACAAAATTACCCAAGATATAGTTATTTACACTCCAATCCAAGCTGTCCCATTTTCCTGTTACAAATATTCTGAAATTCCAATATCCAAACAATTCCCATCATAAGCAATCTGAATAGAGGGTTTTGTACCTGTACATACAATATTTGTTTTCTGAGAACTAGATTTTAGAGTCTACAACCAGATTAAAGAACTCACTCTTTTTCTTAGAAATTTAAAATGTGCATGAGTGTATTTAATTTTCACCTTTGAATGGAAGCACTTTCGAAATTTACTTGCATTGGCAAAGAGGTTTCCAGTAACATCTATGACTGTTTCAGCAGCAAAACCACATATGCTGTGCATGCCCCGTGCACCCTCATTCAAACAGCTGCTTAGCGAGCCAGTAGAGGTCTGCCTTGTGTCATTGATGACACAATATGTCTCATACAGGCCCCTGAGCAGTCACTATGCAAGGGGAAATAGCAGCACTTATGTATGAGCATATACCTCTGAAATAAAGATAGTTTTTACTAGAAGCATTGTTGCTAATGCAATTATAGTGCAAAAATGTTTTCATTCAAAATTAAATACACTCATGCACATTTCAAATGTTGTCTATGATCCATTTAACTATCAGCTTAACCCCCTCGAGGGCTAAAACACATTTGTACTTCTGTAAGGGAAGTATATGGAAAGCAGCTCATAACATGCTGGGTCTTCTAGACTCAAAACGATCTCTGAGGTTTGCAAGAGGATTTTCTAAGGAATTAGAGCATGTGTTTTCCCACTATAATGGACAAACTTTTACAAACAAAAAAATTGCTGTTTTCATGGCATGCGTTATCCATATGAAATGCATATTCATAATAGTAATGGATCCCTTGCTGCACAAAGTAGAGCATCCTGTAACATCTGGCAGGTACCACCGTCACTGTGAATGTGCTGCTTAGTTCCAGCAAATCAGAAAGGGACATTAAAAGGCTGACAAAAGACACAAGGCTTAGCCTGGGGTTTGATAAAGGGCACCAGGTTGCTGTTAAAAAGCTAGAAAATGAATGTGCATTACGGCATGTGAACATACAAGGTGGACAGTGGTCGAGTGAAGAGATAAAGAGACTGATGCTCTATGAAAAGCAAGCATGGAATATGTCCATGTTTACAGTGTGTAACTTTCTTATTATTCTGGATACAATACAGAGGTCATGCAGCAGCATCACAAGCGCCACTCTATTTAGGAGTGGACCACTGCCTTTTATTTGCAGTCTATACATGCTGGAAAGTTTTTATTGTTTTTAAAAACAATAATAACAATGACTCCAAATCTACATTGTAAAAAATGTCCATGCATATGGCAGTACTGGCTACTAACTGGCTTAGTCACATTTAAAGGGACATTGAATGCTTGAATTTCAACAGTTCTAAGTTCCTAACCACTTCATCTAAACAACTGTGCACAAATACAAATATATGATAATAGCAAGAGTTCCAATCAGTAAATGTTAATAAATTAGGCCACGGAAACTCTACAAGTCAATGCACAACAGAGTTGTTCAAACTCTAGGTTCCAGTTTGTTTGTTTTTCTATTGGGTATGATATGTGTGGGCATAGACATAGATAGAATGTAACCCTTGGTTGGCAACCCACATAACATAGATATGCAACCCCTTTGCCGTCAGTTGCATGCAGGTGTGATTTAACCCCTTGATTACCAGAAACAAAAATGATCCAGTGGTTTATTCTCTGGATTCTCCTACCCGTAAACAAAATTTAACCCTTTGATTTCTAACACACTAGCAGTAGTTAAATACCCTATTAAATCACCTCTGACACATCAGTAATTATCCTGTTAATTGCCACACAAAAAAAACCTCACAGGTGATCAAGTGGGTAAACGAATGCAGTGTAACACTCTTAACAGAGAACTGATAACATTATTGCCCTAACACTAAGAGCAGTGAAATATACTATTACATAACATAAACACATACGTTATTGTTTTAAATGATAAATGGTTAACACTTGCAGCAATAATTGAATCCTTAACGGTCTTTTTACTTGGTTTCAAGTCTGGCATCGTCAGTTGTGCACAAAACACTACCTAGCTGTGGCAGCACCAATATGTGGAGAACATAAACAATGGGAAGGTGTGAGAGGAGAGGGATGGGCTTGCTGCAACCAATTCTTTAGGCAGTATCGTACCAGTTATCTGTCAAGATAAGCCCTAAGACCCACTTCACTGCCAAAGTTCATGAAGATTGTTACATTAGTAACTCAAACAAATGCGCAAAAATACTTATTTCATTATGCAATAAGAAAGCGTTCCAGACAATTGCTATGCTACGCACAGTAGCCTTTTCTGGTATCCATGTTAATTTCCGAGGAAAAAAATATTGAAAAAGCACTTAAAATATTCAAAAATATGGAGAAGACAAATTATAAACTTCATTTAATTTCATTATCATTAATTCAGAAAACTATAAAAGTGTTTTCTTCTTAGGATACGATAATTTCTAAGGGTTACAAAACAGTCAGTTTCATCATTGTTATAAAACAAAAACAAAAACACACTAAGCAGTGGGTTATACTTACTAAAAATCATTGCAAAATGTATTATTTTAAAAGGATTTTACCTTTTCTTTATTTTTTTTAAACTTCATAAATGCATGGTCCAATAATTCCTGTCACAGCCCCACAAGGGGCTGTGGTCTCTAGAGGAAGAGAAAGGAGTAGCTTTTTCTTTCATGTGGTTTCTACGAGGAAACTGCTCTAGCTGCAGTCCATTTATTTCCCATGCTCATAGATGCAAAATCATGTGATAGTAGAACTTAAGTTTTGTAATGTCAGCTCTCGTCTCACTAAAGGCAGTGGTTACACTGAGAAGGGCTCATTTTGCTAGCAAACAAGTAAGTTACTTGCTGTTTTTAACACAAACTGTTTTTTTTTTAGGTTTAACATTATTTTTACTAAAGGAACACTGTTTTATATCCCTTTAATTATTGAAGTTTTTAATGTCAGACTATCATCCCAAATACTATGACAAAATTATTTTACAAGCAAGGATAAGATACTCTAAGAGATATAAAACCATCATTTTTCTTTTAGGATTCAGATAATGCATTCAATTTTACACAACTTTCTCATTTACTTCTATTATTAATTTTTTTTGTTATCTAGGTATCCTTTGTTGAAAAGCAAGCAGATAAGTTCAGGAGTGTGGACGTGTCTGCAGTAATATATAACAGCAGTTTTGCAAGAGCACTAGGTGGCAGCACTATTTTTAGCAAAGTAGTTATCCAGCACCTACCTAGGAATCTCTTCTACACTTAAAGGGACATATATAAAATATAAATGCACATAGATTTATTGCATCTTTGAATAGAAACATATTTGCAATATACAGGTCTTGGCAAACATGCTTCTATTAAGAGTTATCACTGTTTTAGTGTTAACATTTTTCTCGGCAGGTTCATGTGAAGCATAGCTGGATATTTTCACTGCACCCATATTTTTAAAAATGCAGCTGCTCAGATCATCAGTGGGTCTTGTATCATGTCAGCAATTAACAAATTGAGTCATTACCAGATGGTACAAGCACCTAAGGCTTTTCGAACAAGTGTTGTGTTTAAAATGCTGGTGCACGGTGCATACTTAAATACACTTTTGAAACAGCGATAGCTTTTATTAGAAGCCTTTTTGCTAATGCATGTATATTACAAAATTGCTTCTGTTCAATACCGAAATGCACCCATGTGATCCAATTTTGGCTGGAATATCCCTTTAATACCATTGCAATGAAGCAAATTTGAACCTTTTTTTTATTTTTAAATGGTATGCTCTGTCTGAATCACAAAAGAAAATGTTTGTGTTTCATATCCCTTTAAAAACAGAGGAATATGGGAAATAATACAGCATGGCTTGACACATACTGCAGGCTGCTATTGCTCAAAAAATATAGGTATGGCTCCTAAATTGTTACATTCTCCAGCATGGATCCCATTCCCTATATAAAAAAACAAACAAACAAAAAAAACATTCAATTGCTAAAAAAAAATAAAAAAAATTGTACGGCTCATTATTCTAGATGATTCCTAAATTAAATATAAAATTGTCAGCCCCTGCACTACAGATATTAACATGCAATTTTAGTGGGGGAAAAATATGACATGTCCTAATTTGTTTGAGCATGTAATTTTATTACTAGCGACCCTGTGATACTATGCTATTAACCCCCGCAAATGGGTTAAACACATAGTTAAAATACCTCTCAGAAGTCACAGAGAACTGACCTTCTCAAGAGTAAACTGCTAATGAGCCAATCAGCAGCGCTAGTTGCACAGTTGGGTCATAAAAAAAATTCTATGGCGCTGAGAGCTGCTGGCCATGGCTGTAAGCAACATGTAGAGGAACACCAAAGTGAATGCTAAAAGATTATTTAGCAATCAAGTAATATAAAAAGATGTTAATTTTATATAAAAAAAAAACAGTAGAAGTGCATTCCAAATTTTATTAAAAAACTATGTTTTACAGTATGATTCAGCAAAAAGGCCCACTGCTTATATGGCCGTGGAACATAGATGTAAATTCATTTACAAATTCAATATCTCATTTCAAATAGCAGCAATAGTGTGTAATGGTAATCACTGACTGATTTAATCAGATCTTGAACTGAAGAAACACACTGGAACCCTACATGTTCATGTCAATTCTGTCAGCTATCTGATTAACCAGTCTCAGAGTAATGATATAGATTCTCTAGGAAACTAGAAGCTGTGCTTCTTTTAGTAGTAACTGTATTATGAAAACTTGACAGTGACACCCTAACTACAATGCAGATAAAACAACACAAACAGTAATATTAGAGCTTAAAGGGATACTAACCCCTCATTTTTTCTTTCATGATTCAGATAGAGCATGCAATTTTAAGCAACTTTCTAATTTACTCCTTGTTTTGCAGATGATCCATTTATATAGCCCATCTGGGAGTGTTTTTGTAACAATGTATAGTTTTGTTTATTTTTTAATAACATTGTGCTGATTTTCAGAGTCCTAACCAAGCCCCAAAGTGTCAGATGTAGACCCAGGTGTACAGACTCCTGCTGCTCCTGTTTATCTAAAGGGTCTTATCATATGCAGGGAAGGGGGGGGGGTCTGCCCTTCCTGATTTTCCAGCCCCTTCCACTGGGTGTCCCAGCCTAACCTCATCAACAGTGCTAAACTGGGAGCCTCTAAGTTGTTGTTTTTTTTGTTTAAAATATTTTATTGATGGCCAAAATTATGCAAGGTACAAATAAGAGCTGTATGCACGTTGGCCTTTTACAAATTGTAATAAACAGTCATAAGATTAACAATATGATCAAATACAGACTGGAGAAAAACAATAAGAATAAGAGAAAAAGAAGACAAAAACCGTATACAATGTACATGGCAGGTATTTGTAGTAGTGTGTATGCATATGAAGGAGTAGGAATGTGTTGTCAGCAACCCTGTTCTGAATTATTATATGTATGACATCAATTTGAAATAGTGGTGTGAAACGGAACGGTTGAGGGATAAAAGCAACACCTGGGAGGTAAGAACCGAGCGTTCCATTGGTTAGAGGGCGGACTCAGGTAGAAGATGTCTGGGATTTATTACTATGGTATGTCTCCCAGAGCGATTCATATGTGCATATGTGTCAAGGTTTTTGGTTTTCAGGAAGTGAAACTCTTCCAATGAGAGTGTTGTCACATTCTAGAAGCCATTGTGGTATAGAAGGGACTTTATTTCTCTTCCAATTCCTGGCCAAGAGAATCTTGAAGCGGTTGCATAAAATGTTGAACAATTTCCTTTTGGGCGTGGGGAGTTTTTTTAGAAGTTTTGTTAAATAGCCAGAGGCAGGGATCTAGAGGAGTAGGGTGGTCTAGGATCTTGCTAGTTTCTTGAGAAACTGCCCTCCAGATGTCAGCTAGGTTTGGGTACAGCCACCATATATGGGCCATATGAGCACCCGGGAAGCCGCATCTCCAGCGCTTAGCTGAGTGTAGTTTATAAAAAAAAAAATTACAAATTACAATCTGAAACAAAAAACAAAAAAAAAAAAAATGTGTACTGCACCACAAGCACTTTGCTAGCCATGCAGGAGTGATGGCTGCAGTTTAGGATGTCTGTGCGGCTGAGTGCTTAAAAGGAATAAAGGAATAAGGGCTGACTATAGGAAGAGGAGTTGCGAGTTGTCAGAGGTTTACACAGATGCGGCTTGGAGTGATTGGTGGAGGGGGTAGCAGATGAAGACACCCAGCAGTTAGGAGCATGCTGCAAGTTTCAGACAGCAGCATAATAAAGTCCCAAATTAAGTGCTCTACTCGGTAAGGGCGACCTGCGGGATCAGGAAAGCATCAAGCACAATATAAGTTTTGAACAGGGCTATAAGTAGTAAAAGGAGAGCTATATGGCAGCAGTTTTGCAAGAACGTTATACATTAGCAAGAGCACTAGATGGCTGTATTATTTCCTGTCATGTAGTTCTCCAGACATGTGCACGCTACCTATCCAGATATCTCTTCAACTAAGAATAACATGTCCCAATTGGCTGTAATGCAAACTACATTTAGCCACCAATCAGCAAGCGCTACCCAGGTGCTGAACCAAAAATGGGCTGGCTCCATATTTACATTCTCACTTTTTCAAATTAAGATACCAATAGATCTAAGAAAATTTGATAATAGGAGTAAATTAGAAAGTTGCTTCAAATTGCATCCTCTATCTGAATCCTGGAAGAAAAAAAAATTGGGGTTTCATATCCCTTTAACCCCTTAGGGACCGGACCATTTTTCAATTTTCTTACCGTTAAAGACCAAGGCTATTTTTACATTTCTGTGGTGTTTGTGTTTAGCTGTAATTTTCCTCTTACTTATTTACTGTACCCACACATATTATATACCGTTTTTCTCGCCATTAAATGGACTTTCTAAAGATACCATTGTTTTCATCATATCTTATAATTTACTATAAACAATTTTAATGAAATATGATGGGAAAAAAATGAAAAAAAAACAACACTTTTTCTAACTTTGACTCCAAAAATCTTACACATCTACAACCACCAAAAAACACCCATGCTAAATAGTTTCTAAATTTTGTCCTGAGTTTAGAAATACCCAATGTTTACATCTTCTTTGCTTTTTTGCAAGTTATAGGGCAATAAATACAAGAAGCACTTTGCTATTTCCAAACCATTTTTTTTTTCAAAATTATGCCAAAGTTTGATTTAAAAAAAAAAAAAAAATTGGTGATTTTTTGACAAAATAGCAATTTAAGAATACATTTATTGAGAACGTTAAGGGTTACTGCCAAATAACACCCCAATATGTGTTCAGAAACATCTCCTGAGTACAGTGATACCACCCATGTATAGGTGTGTCGGATTCTCTGGGGGCTAAAAGGCCTTATTTTTTAGGGGGGCGCATTCCAGTTTTCCAACTTGGAATTTTCACATCTGTCATTATGCACCCATGTTTTATTTGGGACATTTCTGAAGCCGGCCAATGTAAATTTCCCCATCAAACCATATATTTTTCAAAAGTAGACACCCTAGGGTATTTGAAATGCTGGTATTTTAACACTTTCCATGCAAAAATTCAACCACCAGTCTTTGAAAAACTTTTGGGTAGTCATTTTGATTTTATTTTTCACACACATTGTATTTTAGGCATGGATTCTTAGTTCCTGTTATGTGTTACTGCCAAAGAACACCCCAAAAATATGTGAACAATATCTCCTGAGTACAGTGATACCACCCATGAATAGGTTTGTTGGGTTCTTAGGGGGCTAAAAGGCCTTGGAGCATATTTATCAAGCTCAGTATGGAGCTTGAAGGCCTGTGTTTCTGGCAAGCCTTCAGGCTCCCCAGAAACACCAATTATGAAGCATTGGTCTAAAGACCGCTGCTCTATAACCTTTCCGCCTGCTCTGAAGAGGTGGACAGACATCGCGGGAAATCAACCCGATCGAATACGATCGGGTTGATTGACACGCCATGCTAGCAGGGTGCAATCCAGAAGAGCGTATTGCTCTCCGCATTCAGTGATGTCTGTCGGACATGATACACTGATCGGATCATGTCCGAAAGAGGGTTGATAAATCGGCCCCATAATCTTTAGCGAGCACATTCCAGTTTTCCAACTTGGAATTTTCACATCTATTTTCTGCACCCATGTCCTATTTGGGACATTTCTGAAGCCGGCCAATGTAATTTACCCCCATCAAACCATATATTTTTGAAAAGTAGACACCCTAGGGTATTTGAAATACTGGTATTTTAACACTTTCCATGCACTAATTCAACCACCGGTCTTTATCAAACTTTTGGGTAGTCATTTTTTTGTGTTATTTTGCACATGCATTGTACTTAAAGCATGGATTCTGCGAAATAACACCCAAATATGTGTTCAACAACATCTACTGAGTACAGTGATACCACCTATGCATAGGTTTGTTGGCTTCTTTGGGGGGTGCAATGACAAACTTTTGACATGTGTTTGTGATTGTTTTCACATTTAACATATCTTCTTTGCCTGTCTTCTTTTTTGGGGGCCTTTTTACATACCCTAATTTATTTGCTTGCCATGAACATGCATTTATTTGAAAAGTTGACACCCCAATGTATTGTATATGGAGTGTTTTGATGCCTTTGATGCAACTGTTTTAGCCAAAAAAAAAAAAAAGAGAAAGTATGTGGTGGTAATTTTTTTATTTTTACACACCCATTGATTTTTTACTGTGATTTAGGAGAGCTTGCGTTATTGCAAGAAAACACTCCAGGTTGTTTTCTGCAAGACCCCCTGAGTACACCCATGCCCCCCATGCATAGGTTTGCCAGGATTTTGGGAAGGTTCAGTTACAATTGTATGACTTGTAATTTGAGTTGAAAGTGAGAGTATTTCTTCTGATAGGCCTATCTTTAGTTTTATTTATTGCCATGAAAGTGAATATATTTGAAAAGTTGACACCCCAAGGTATTGTATATTGAGTACTTTGATGCAACCGTTTAAGTAAAAAAAAAAAAATTGGAGAAAGTGTATGGTGGAAATTTTTCAATTTTCATTTTTACACACACACCCACCCACATTGCTTTTTGACTATGATTTAGGAGAGCCTGTTGTAAGTTATTGTAAGAAAACACTCCAGGTTGTTTTCTACAAGACCCCATGAGTACACCCATGCCCCCATGCATAGGTTTGACAGGGGTTTTGGTAAAATACAGCACCAATTTTAGAACTTATAAAAAAATAGAACAGTACATTTAAAAATCTGGCACAGTAAAAATAAAAAATAAAAACTCAGTAACAGTAAATGTAACCAAAAAAACAACAACAAAAAAAACACAACAGCAAATGTAAAAAAATAAAAATGTACCAGTGTATGATACCGCTTGAAGCAGTCCCCAATGCAGAATTTTTTAAATTCTGGCACATCAATGGGGACCCATTGCTGCTTTGCTGCACGGAACTGATGGGTATATAAATTAGTTTCTGGGCGATGATGTTCCCCAATACATCATCGCCCAGAAACACCTCCATAAACTGTTGGGGACTAAATCCTGTCACATCCACATTGATGCTAGGATTTGCAGTGAAGGGTGGGATATCTGGCCTCTGGTGATGAGGCGTTACCCACTGTTCAGCAGCAATGGCAGCTGGAGCAAATCATCTTCTGGCAGGGGGCTAGCAGCCACAGATACATCACTATCAGTTGAGACTGTATCTAATGATGTATCTGAGCATATGGCAGGGTTAAAATTGGGGTCTGAGTCAGACATAGAGGCGTCTGACTCTGACGCAAGGATGGCATACCGCTCCTTAGCACTATATGTTCTCTGTGATATGATTTACTTTTAACTGTCACAGAAAAAAAAAAATTACTAAAAAAAAATAAAATAATTTAATTTAAATTAAAGGGACAGTCAAGTCCAAAATAAACTTTCATGATTTAAATAGGAAATGTAATTTTAAGCAACTTTTCAATTTACTTTAATCACCAATTTTGCTTAGTTCGCTTGGTATTCTTAGTTGAAAGCTAAACCTAGGAGGTTCATATGCTAATATCTTAGACCTTGAAGACTGCCTATAATCTGACTGTATTTTGACCACTAGAGGGCATTAGTTCATGTGTTTCATATAGATAACATTGAGCTCATGCACATCAAGTTACCCTGGAGTGAGCAGTGATTGGATAAAATGCAAGTCTGTCAAAAGAACTGAAATAAGGGAGCATTCTGCAGAGGCTTAGATACAAGGCTTAGATAAAAAAAAAAAGTGTATTTCTATAACAATGTTGGTTATGCCAAACTGGGGATAGGGTAATAAAGGGATTATCTTTATTTTTAAACAACAACAATTCTGGTGTTTTTAACTAAATGGCTCTGAAAAGAGCCTTTGGGTCTCACAAAAAAAAATTACTAAAAAAACATTAGAGCAAAAACGTGCTGCTCTTGCACTGCCAGTGATTTATAGTGATCACTGGCAAGCTAAAGGTTAACGGCTCTGAAAAGGGCCTTTGGGTCTCACAATTTTTTTACAAAAATTAACTAAAACTAGCTAAATGGCTCTGAAAAGAGACTTCGAGTCTCACAAAAAATTACTTTAAAAAAAATTAACCCCTAAAACATGCACAGAGAGCAAAAAAAAAGTGCTGCTCTGGTACTTGCCAGTGATTATAGTGATCACTGGCAAGCTAGGGGTTAATGGCTTTGAAAAGAACCTTTGGGTCTCACAATTTTTAACAAATATATTATCTAAATCTCTCTCTCCTAAACACAGATCTCTCTCTCTATCCCACAAAAAAGCAAGTGGGGAGAGGGAGGGAGATAGATCCACACTGGTCAGTCAATATTTACTAATATTGACATGATCAGACAAATGGAATATTTTATTATTAAAAATTGAATTATAGGGGCAAGCTCAGATTGGATGACCCTAGCCTGCCCCTATGATGAGGCAGGCTAGGGACACCCACAGAAGCCCCATGATGCACTGGGCATCGCCATCTTTAAAGTCACATGGGGGAGGGAGGCTGTTTTATTAAAAAAAAAAATATATATATATATATATATATATATATATATATATATATATATATATATATATGTTATTTTACTAGGTGTCTCAACCTACCGAGGCACTTAGCACACTTACAGAGCATCAGAAGCCTGCCCGATGGCTACCGATGCTCTGCCTGACTGCTGGGCTCCACGTGGAGTGAAACCGGAAGTGATCCCAAAACGGATCCCGGCATTTAGGAACAGTATTGCAGGATGCCTCAACATCGAGGCATCATTGCAATACTGTTTGAGTGGCTGGAAGCGATCTCAATCGCTTCCAATGCTCAGATTACCCAAGGATGTGTCAGGCAAGTCCTTGGTCCTTAACTGATACCCTTTGTAGGATGTGCCTGACAAATCCTCAGTCGCCAAGGGGTTAAAAGGGATATTGTGGATGGGGGGCGGAGCCTGGTAGCAACCATGTCGGTCGCATAATTCCGGAGCTCCGCAAGTAAGGTCTCTTAATCAACGCCCGGAGCTGTATATAACCCTTCTAAACTTGGCAGCTAGAATGTGGAATATCGCCCTGAACACAGGACGTCTTTTTATGGCATAACACCTCACTGCAAAGACTATATCAAGACGATTGTGGATCTGCACTAACAGGCCATACACACTACGGGCGCCATCTTGCCACTTCGCACACAAGGTCGGGAAGGATATATCTATGACCGCATAGCTCACATCGCAGTCTAACACCTGGAACCGGACAGGACAACATGGAGAAAGTGGCTGACAACCCAGGAGACAGGAGAGGCGCAGCGGAGGCTTCTGACTTAACTAAGAATAACGGAGCCACGGTAAGGCCTCCACGCCTATAGCGGTACACACACTGCAACGCTGCTATAAAGGCGCTTAAGTACAAGTGGGGACCCTGGATGGGCACTTGGAGACATTTTGTGGCAGATAGTTATTAGAGGAACCAAGCACAAAATACACAGCCACAGCCACGTGGAGGTCAGTTAATATTTTACTGAGGGACATGCAGCACAGCACATCAGCGGACATCTGTACCCCTTGTGACTCCAACCTTTTAGTTACTGGCTTCATATTCCAATTGGGGTACATAGACTAGACAGGCATATCTGTCCCTATTACAGACTAACTTTGTCTCTTGGGATACCTGGAGAACTGTGGAAAATCCCTATATGGCGTCTAGGAGACCTGCCAAAGCTGATAAAACAGCTAAACCAACAGCCAACAAGACACACACAATGCCCTCATATTTTGCAACAGAGCAGTCCCCCATGGCCAGCTCTGGCTGCAAAACTAAATCTCCTAGCTTGCAACCCCAAGGGACTGTGACTGCTCCTATGATGAAGGAATCTACTTCAATCCCTTCCTCACTTCTCTCACATTTCGCATCAAAGCAGGAGATATCAGATATCTTTAGAACCTGCCTTAGAGAAGAGCTTATAGAACTCAAGCAAGAACTACAAACTATGGGATCTAGGGTTGATATGCTGGAGGCCAATACTGAAGAAATTAGGGAAGACATCATTCGCATTGACAATAGCTCCTCCACACAACAGGACACTATTAAGGCACTAATGGACAAAATAGATGACCTAGAAAACAGGAGCAGGAGGAAAAATCTACGAATGGGAGGTGTACCTGAATCTATTTTGCCTAGGGATTTCCCAGAATACTTACAAGCCCTCTTTTCCACCCTAAAAGAATCATCGTACACAGAGAATATCTTATGGGTAAGGGCACACAGGGCCCTCCGTCCCAAACCACCAGACACAGCCCCACCCAGAGACATTATCATTTGATTTAAGAATTTCCTTGAAGAAGACAACACTACAACACCAAAAGGAATTCACGCCACTGACCACTCTACTTCGCAACAAGAGAATCCCCTACAGATGGGGCTTCCCCATCTACCTCATGGTCATACAAGACAATAGAAAATTTATATGCAACAAACCTGAGGATATGAGTGCCTTTAGCAAAGACCTAGGGATAGACCACCCAACGGACCTGTCAACACTGTCTACGGAACAACTGAAGACTTCTAAAAGGCCGAACACTACCACTGCAAAGTTGCAAACAAAGATACCCAGGCAAAACAAAACACCACCAAAAGTGGACAAGCCTGCACAAAGTCAACCCTCACCGAGTTCCAACCATTCTTCTAACTCTGAGGAAGAGTAAAGAGAAACAGAAACACATGCCTTTTTTCTCTGGGCCACTCTCCTGGGCCCTTAGATGACTTTGCAGAATGGCTGTCTGACATACCACTAACCTGGGTTGCAGTAAGTAACTGCTCCACATAAGGTATCACATCCGTATCCAATACATATGATACTTCACTTTTTATTGCAGTGTGAAGTATCATGATAGACCCATTATTGACTATGCCCCTATCACAGCTAGTACTTGCTCCGGGACAATTATAAACATACCCTGTCCTCAGGGCAGGATAGGGAAAAATCTTTATATTATTACAACATTTGAGACTTTATGTTTGTATTATCCCCCCAAATATTATATCTCTTTTTATGTCTGTTTTCAGACTTAGAGACAAGTTCGTATTTGTATTTATTTTGTTGGGTTTTTTTTGTTACAAAAATGTGTTATTCAAACCTGTACACAAAAATATGCTGTTTGCTCACACTGTTTATACAAGCAAAATACATGTTTCAACCATATAAGTGCACGGGGGACACTTACCTACTCCCACACCTCAAACATATGCCTGACAAGTTTAGACACTTCTATATCCAGCTGGCAATCTTATATAGGTAATGCCTTGTCATACTCCTAACACGACACGCTCTTTAACTCTCATATCCCAAAATGCCAAGGGTCTTAACTCCCCGTGTAAACGATCTAAAGCTCTCTCAGACATCTCAAAAAAGACAGGCTGATATACTTTATCTTCAGGAGACTCATTTCAAAAAGAAAAATATACCAAAATACTTAGGTCAACGTAATACATAGCATTACCACAGTACAGGCCCCTCTAAAAAATGTGGAGTAAGCATTCTGATGAGAAGGAATATACCTTTCACACTGTTAACAAAGGAGACAGATACTGAGGGCCGATTTTTGGGGTTAGTGGGACTTTTGTATGGCAAACCGGTCACACTCATTAACATTTACGCCCCTAATAGTAACCAAAAGCCCTTCTTTACAAAATTATTCAACTGCATTTTAGACATCTCAAAAGGTCCCATTTAAATTGAAGGGGACATCAACCTACACTTTCAACCGCATTTAGAGACAGTAATAACCCCGACTCCAAGCTCAGCACGAAATTCCATACATATTTCTGGAAACAGCTCAAGCTTTACAAACTATATGACATCTGGAGATTTCAACATCCCAATACCAGGACTACACGTTATATTCCCCATCCTTACAAGTCACATAGCCGAATCGACTATTTTCTCACTAACCAAACAGGTCTTTCCCAGGTGAAAAAATTTCAAATTATCCCCTACAGCCTGGTCAGACCATTCCGCAGTCTCACTGCAAATCACTTGGCCAGAACATTCCCACCATGCCATTCCTTTGGAAGTTGGACGACCACACTGCTTAACAACGTAGAAACAACTGACAAACTGAATAAAGTTATTAAAGAATACTTTCAAATAAATATTCCCTCAATTTTTTTTAAAATAAACAAAAGCAGCGCTGCAATGATATCAGAGATAAGAAATAAATCAAAAGTTCTAAAATATAAAACAATTTACATTTACCTCATTTTACCACATGAATATGAAAAATAATAAATAAAAGTCAATCTGTATTGTAAACACACTTGTTATGTACCGTCTCTAGTAGATAAATAGAATAAATCAGGTTTCTGAAATCCCCAAGGTTTCTCCAGAGATGTCCTTGTTTTTCAGCAAGTGTGGAAAATATTCCTGTTATATTCTGCAGCTGCTGCTCCTCTTTAAGGTCAGTTCAAACCAATAGTAAAAAGCTGGAAGGGTTTGAGAGAAAGCGCAAACAGAGATCTAAGTGTAGATTAAACACCTGGTAAGCCCCATGTATTTTTTACAAACTACTCACAAGATAGTAGGTGAAAATAAGCACATAGGTAAAGTTGTATCCTTGAGCAGGGTCCAATGAAGAAAACTGCTTCTGTATAAATTGAGAACACACCTTGCCTAGCCGTATGGCAATGCAATTGTAATACAATGTAAGCTAGTCAAGTATAAAATTTAGATCTCCTACACAAACAGTCCCCATCAGATGTAGATATCTTATCGGAATTGACAAACACCAGACAGGCTTTAGATGCTTTCTTACAAATAGAGTATCACAGTATCTCACACAAAACCAATAGCCCATTTCATTATGAGAATAACAGAGCTACCAAATACTTGGTAAGTGAAACTAAAAAAAGGAAACTCAAATCACATATTTATGAATTGAAGCTCCCTAATAAGCCACCACAAACTACCACCCCTGAAATCTTACAAGCATTTCACTCTTATTACTCAGACCTATCAATATAACTCCAACTACTGAGTCCCCCCCTACCTTCAAAGTAAACTAAAACCAGTATGTCCAAAATTGCCCCTCCACCTAAACTGACGAACCCCCCAACTTGAACAGCTTAACTCTCCCTCTCACTATTACAGAAATATTGAATGCCATTCAATCACTTAAACATGGAAAAAGCCCAGGTCAGATGGGTTCTCCATGAAATACTATAAAGTTTTCCTGTGATAATCTGGCTCCAACACGGGCCACAATTTTCAACAAAATAGGCTCAAGGAGCCAAAAATCCCGCCAATCTATGTTAGAGGCACAACGTAGATAGTCTTGCCCAAAACCCGGCAGACTTGCTACTACCCCCAGCTCAAACTTTCGGCCCCCATCTCACTAATAAACCGTGGATGTCAAGTTATACGCTAAAATTATCGCTACCCGCCCCTGAACAGTTCTTCCAGACCTGATCCACCCCTAACCAAGTAGGATTCACCCTCACATAGAGAAGCTAGGGACAATACTTCTAAAATATTAACCCTCATAGATATGCTTCCCGCCCCACCATATCCCTTCAGTAGTCCTTTCTATGGATGCTGAAAAAGCATTTGACCGCCCTAAATTTGGTCCTTCCTCAAACACACTCCCTCTTTAAGATTCGATTTTAAACACAGTGTTTCTTAATAAAATGTGTTGCTTTATATAACGGTCCTACGGTGAAAAATTAAGTTGAATGACTCCTTTATCCGAACTGTTTCAAATTAATAATGGCACCAGATAAGGCTGTCCTCTACATTAATTATCCTAGTCAATGGAGGTCCTTGGCAACATATATCAGATGCACACCGGAAATTAGAGGCATAGGTTGTAGACCAAACCGAATATAAAACTTCTCTATACGCAGATGACATAATTTTAACCATAACAGACTTAGAAACCTCTGTGCCATCACTCATATCAACGTTATGAGAATATGGCGAGATGTCATTTTCCGCATTAATTACTCAAATCAGAATTTATTAATATAGGCTACACCACAGCAAAACCTAAACCCCTCTCATGGCGAATCAATTCAAACAACAACCGGGTAGCACTTAAATACTTAGGAGTTTACATCTCCCCCTGTCCTCCATGAAGTAGTCCCCTTTAATTCCGAACCCCTTAAAGCACATATACTAAGCTACGCCTAGCCTCTTATAATAAACAAAACCCTTATCTTGGTTAGGCAGAGTCAACTCATAAAGATAATTTATTCCTCCCGAAAATCCTCTATCTGCTACAAACACCACTTCCAATTACTATCCCTGATAAATCATTATACCAACTCCAAAAAATAATAAACTCCTTTATCTGGAACCAACAAACGACCTATAATAGCTACCATACCCCTTTACCGCAATAAACATCACGGAGGCATAGGTGCCCCAAATCTCCAACTTTACAGACACGCAACCTTCATATCTAGAATAGTAGACTGATGCAAACATGCAGACCACAAGGAATAGGTAAACTCTGGAATCCACAATTTGTGAGGCGGTCAGCTAGGGGAAGGTGCTGGTCATTAGATAACCAAGATCGTGTCAAATCTGTTAAATTTCCTAGGCCCCCTCATAGTCAAGAAACATTTACAACACTGGAATAAATACTTAGATCATATAAGGTCCATCTCATCTCCGCAATCTCCTTTAACACCACTTTTTAATTATATCAAATCCCTCACCCAACTCCAACCGCATAGCCCCAGCATGCTTCAACAATACATCAAGTCTTACCCCTAGACCTATGACACCATTTGAATATATGTGCTCACACACCTCTACCTCACAGAGGCACTCTTTCTTTATCCTATAAGCTACTCCCTCTCACATCAGACTGTAAGCCACCAACATACGTTGTGAGGATGGGAGTCAGAAATTGAACGACCATCAACCAAACTAAGACCTGGGACAGGATATATAGGTAAATTACATCCTCAACCCTCATCAATGCAGGTTGCTGAAGATGAATATTAAGCTGCTATGTAGATGGCATTTACACTCCAGATAAATTGGGAAAAAATGATACCGGGCTATGTTGCAAAATGTTGGAGGGGGTTGTGAACACAGAGGCACATTCACACACATTTGGTGGACATGCCCATCCTGCACAACAATACTGGTCAGGCATAAATATAGAAAGTAGAATCAGGTAATGGGCTCCTCCCGTTCCCCTTACATCCGTGGACGTGTCCTGTTCAATGTCCTCCCCCCTATACGAGTGCACATATAGACTCAAACTTTTGACTATATATTAATCAATACGGTTAAAATGTATATCCCATATAATAGGAAAAAACTCACTTTACCAAGCTGTTCCAATTCTGGAGCAGACAGAGTTGACAATGGCCCATTAGCTTAGAACCAGTATCATTACACCAAAAAACAGTGTAAACTAGATGACTTCTACGCTATTCGCTTTATCTGGGATGAATATCGAAACTCCCTAGCACCCTTAAACACATGACTCACTAAAGAGCTTACTACTGAAACCCCTAAGATACCCATCGCCCTTCCCTCAACTACAACTACAATATTATCTAAAGCTGGTAGCATAATTCAATGCATGTCAAGCACTGAATAGAAATGAACCTTACATGTAATGTATTTACTCCGACAGGTTTTGAAACATGCTTAGAGGTTATATAAGAAGTTTATTTCGTTAAGTTTGTTTACTTTTTGTTGTTTGTATATCTTTACTGGAATGTTGCTGCCCGTTTCCGCAGAACATATGACCTAGCAATCCGGACTAAGAAGAATTTTTATAGACTTAAAGCAATGTTAACTGTTATTACTGTCCGTCTGATTCAGGTCCATGTGATTTTCATGTATTAATGATCATCTGCGATACAGTGATATGTAACATGTATGTTATTTTCTTCCAAATAAAGCTTTGAAAACTTAAAAAAAAAAAAAAAAAAAAAAGAAGAAGGATATTGCAGTCAAAATTTTATAGTCCACATAGATGAATTACATCTTTGAATAGAAACATATTTGCAATATACATGTATGCAAAAATGTGTCTAGTAGAAGTTACCACTGTTTTTGTGTTAACATTTTTTCTCTGCACGTGCATGTGAAGGAAAGCAAAATATTAACAGTGCACCAGCATTTTAAATACTGCAGCTGTACAATCACTAGTGGGGTTTGTTTCATGTAAGCAATTAACAAATTAAGTAATACCCAGATTATACAAGCCACCTTCAGACTCTCTGAGAAAGTACTTTGTTTAAAATGCTAGTGCACTTGTCCCATACTTAAAAATACACATTTGAAAAGGTTATTAGCTTTTGTTAGAAGCGTTTTTACGAATACATGTATATTAAAACAAAAATGCTTCTATTCAAAAACTGAAATGCATCCATGTGGATTCCAGTTTTGGCTGGAATATCCCTTAAATATTTCCAGACTTGTGTACAGAGGCTCTAGACAAGGAGAAGAGAATAACATTTGTCACAAATAAATTACAAGAAAAAAAATATATATTATACAGTATGAAAACTATCAATATGTTAATCATATGGGGGAAACATTCCAGCTTGGGGGAAAAGAGGATTTAATACTATTAGAAGAAGGTCTGGGATTGAAATTTGATATTTCTGTAGATCAGCGGGTAAAATGGGAAAGACCTGTCGAAAACACCAAAGATTAGAATGAATACAAATGCTAGTTACGGGAGCCACCGAGGGTAAGAATATATGATAAGCATCCACCCTTGGAAAAACCAATAAGGTTAGTAGTGCAGACCCTTTGTAATAATAGATCAAGAATTATTTAAGGAGAGAAAGAGACAATAAGATACTTGTTTCTACAAAGACAGGGATTACAGCATCTTTTACAACAAGAGAAAACACAGCTCCATAGTTAAAGTTAACATAGTAACAATTTTATTAGTGTAGCAATTAAATTTCTAGACACACCGCATCCCTCACAATAAGAATATGCAAATATTTATATACAATTAATTTGCAAGACTAGCAAAATAAATATACATGCTGAGTGAACCTGACCGGTCAGTATAAATCAAGGTACCTGTATACATATACACATGCAGCAAGAGACGATAGTACCACAGGAGATGTAGTCTAAATAACTACACCCAACTGCACTCAGAACCCCCACAAGGAGTGGTGGAGGTATAACCTGGGCAGGAATGTGTAACGGGATCTAAGTTATTAGTAATACACTTTTGTGGACACATAGTAGAAGCATATACAAATATGAAGCATGCAATCAGTGTAAAATTTGCATGTGTATAAAGCATGAAAAAAGCAGCACAAGTATAATATAATATAGAGTGGGAATCCAGACAACTGCACCCTGCTGCACACAGAACCTCTGTAAATACAAAGGGAATTAACCTGGGCAGGTTAAATACTGTGGAATCTAAGTTGACAAATAAGTCACTCTATACAAAGCAGATATAATATGCAGATAGGAAACAGCAGAATTTGCACATGTAGTTAGTAAACTCTAGCGTACATAAGTGAGCGTCGTTAGTGAAGAAAGTCCAGTGGACATATAGAACACATTTCATGCAGTTTATCATGCAGAAAGAAGCCACCAATGGGGCACACAGCGTTGAAATTTTAGTGCAAGATGTGTATTCCATAACGACTCCTCGACAGGCATCTCCAAAAAACATTTGTTAAGTGTTGGCAAAGGCACTTTAAAAATAAAACACTTAGTGCTTCGTGCTTAGAAGTTGACCAATTATCAATGGCTGCAGGCAGTGTGTAATGTAGGTATACTACATCTTCCCTTGGGAACCGCTGCTACCACAGGTATCCAAGACACAGGACGAACAAATGTTTAGCAAGTTTCATGCTCAAAAACCGCTCCGTATTTTGGCGGTGCTGTAGGCGGTACACAGGATCACATGGTCCGGTCAGCTGATGCCAACGCGCGTTTCACCCCCTCGTCTATTGAAAAGGCGGGGCTTCAATATATATATATATATATATATATATATATAAATATATATATATATTATATATATAATATTATATATATATATATATATATATATATATATATATATATATAGCAAAGGAGTATGGTAGAAGCACTCCTGGTAAATTGTAAAGGCCCAAAACCGGCCCGTGGTGCCCCGGGTGCACTCCAAGTGAAATGCAAATCAGCAAAGTAAGGGAGTCACTCAAAGGGTCTTGTAGTGAAGAACAAAGTCTTTATTGACATTTCGGGGTTGCCCCCGTTCTCAAAATAGGCATACAAAAACAGACAAGTACTTACCCCCTATATACCCATACTAATCATCTAACACCCATCAGCTGATTACGGCCGTGACCGGAGTTACGTGACAGCGTTGCCGTGGCAACCGGACGCCAACTGCAAACAGCTGGTGTAATAAAAACATGGGCCACGTTAAAGACATAGTGCAGAATCAATTAACATAGTATAGCGGGTGTGTCTTATTAATTAACAACAGGCGTGCTACTTACTAAATACAATGCAAGTTCAATTAGTAATCAGTTGGCTACTAGACAATTAAAGGCACACAGGTTATTTATATCATGTAAGACGAACCGTTATAAAGTCTAAGTATAGACATATACTGTGAGCAAATATGTAAATAAAGGCAGTCAACAACTCATTTAAGGGGTGAAGGGCTGAAAGTCATAGGCAGTATGATCCACAATCTTACAATATTTTGGTTACTGAATACAAGAAAAAGCAAATTGCATACATAAAATAAAATATGATACCCACGTAAACACAAAGTTGCATGCAAAGTAAGGAGTAGTGTTATGTTAACCCATACACCAGTCAAATATTCTGTATAAAGAATATACATAATAAATATCCAGTACAAGGATACTGGCCATGCATGAAAAGCACATAAGGTGTGAAATAGGTAAAAAAAAACTAAATATCACAGCCAATTATGTATGTACGTATCACTGGCAACATAGTCCCTGAATCATGTGGCTTGTGGTGGAAGCTATATTCTAAACATACCAAGATGCAATAAAAGTGTTACAAGAATGTTACAAAAAATCTATACAGACAATCTTACAAAAATCTGTAAACACCAAGTTGCATGCACACTAAGGAGCAACCGTATGTTTCATAATTGGTTGGCAATTTACTAGCCTTTATAGGCAACAATGCCAGTCCAAGTGTACATTAAGTCCCCTGGGTGTCATTGTCCCCAGGTCAAAGATCCACCTCGATTCTCTTTGGAGGAGGATTTTGGCCCTATCCCCTCCACTAGTAAGAGGGGGTACATGGTCGATGATGAAGTACTTAAGGTCAGATACCTTGTGGCCCGCTTCTAAAAAATGCCTGGCTACAGGCTGGTCAGAGGGTCCTTTTTTAATGGCAGTCTGTATTGCTGACTGGTGGTTGGCCATCCTCGTCCGTAGGTCGTCCACTGTTTTGCCCACATAGAACATCCCACAAACACAATGTAGTAGGTACACTATAAAGCATGTGGTACAGGTAACCCTGTGCCGGATTGGTACAGGTAACCCTGTGCCGGATTTTATATTTCTTTGTTGAATAGGGGTGACTAAAGTGGTTGCCCATGGTGAGTCCCCCACATGTGGTACAGCCAAGGCATCTAAAACATCCTGGTTTGTTTTTTAGCCAAGTCTCATTGCTATAGCATTTGATAGGATCCGTTTTAATTAGTTGATCTCTGAGGGATTGTGCCCTGCGGTATCCAATCCGAGGTGGAGGCATGTTCTTGAAGGGTAGGTCTGTATCTGTTGTGAGCAGGTTCCAGTTGTCCCGCAGTGCTCCTGCGATGCCCTCTTTACCGGTGGTGTATGTGGTCGTGAAGGTCAATTTGTTATCTTTCTCCTTATTTTTCATCTTGTAGAGTAGTTCCCTTTGCGTATCCTTCATTGCTTGTTCTTTACTCTTCTGCAGGCTACCTCTGTGGTAACCCCTTTGTATGAACATGTGCATTTCTCCATTCAATACTGGTATTGTTCCTTGTCACCCTTTTGAATTGGAAAGTCGGTAGTGTTCTCTTTAGGCTTGGAGGGTGGCAGCTTGAGGCATATTGAAGAGAGTTCTTGTCTGTGGGCTTGCTGAAGAGGGTTGTTATTAATGTTTCCCCCTGTCTCATGATTCTTATGTCTAAGAAATCCACTGATTCTCTATCGTAAAATATACATAAATATAATTCAAGATGACTTACGATAGAGAATCAGTGGAGATATATATATATATATATATATATATATATATATATATATATATATATATATATATATATATACTATATATATATATATATATAATATATATATATATATATATATATATATATATATATATATATATACACACACACACACATACATACACACAGAGATCCAGAGAGGGAAAGCACAATCCTACAAGTATCACAATTGCCGGGGTGCTCTTCTAAGTCCATATACAAATATAATTCCAAAAAAAAGGCACTCACTGGACTATAATAAAAACATAGCGTTTATTATATACACATTAAAAGTGTCATAACGTTTCGGTGCCCATTTGCACCTTTGTCAAATGTCAATTAACAGGTTCAACCAGGTGAACCTTAAACCAAAAGTTTTTAGGTTCACCTGGTTGAACCTGTTAATTGACATTTGACAAAGGTACAAATGGGCACCAAAACGTTATGACACTTTTAATGTGTATATAATAAACGCTATGTTCTATTATAGTCCAGTAAATTCCTTTCTTGGCATTGGATTTGTATATATATATATATATATATATATATATATATATATATATATATATATATATATATATATATATAATATATTAAATAAGAAAGGCACTCTCCGTGTAATTAGTATAATAACTTTACTAAGATGAACGTTTTCGGGGTCGCCCCCATCCTCTGAGGACGGGGGCGACCCCGAAAACGTTCATCTTAGTAAAGTTATTATACTAATTACACGGAGAGTGCCTTTCTTATTTATTTTATATATCAATGGTTCAAGTGCACCCCGGATGCTGGATTGAAGCAGTGAGTGTGGGATCCTTTTGTAAATTATATATACACACACACACACACACACCAAATAATTGTTATATATCTACACATGGATACTATTACTATACAGTATATGGCAGAGTAATATATAGCGGGGGGGTTTAAAATGAGATATACCATATAGAATGTAATGCACTACATTAGGGTAGAGCCATTTTAAATAGGATAATGATACATAATAACATTGTTTTACATAAGATACAATTAAATAATGTTTAAAGGAAGTGCAGCAAATAAACTCCTTTTGATATGACTGTATTACGATTGAACAAGTTTGCCCGATTTGGCAAACAAAACATGTTGAGGACATATTAGGTCCCTTGCAGGCTTCCATATTTTGAATAAACAGTGGTCCCACCTTAGATTTTCTGTCAATTGGTGCTGTTTGACCAGTAAAATGAAACAGGTGAACATTCTATGTCAGCAGCCAGCTTTGTGGATGTGGACTTTCACATTTTATTATTTATCTTTTGGGTAGATGTAGTAATATATCTCCCAGTAGTGCTTTGCTGCTACTGAGCCTACCTAGGTATGCTTGTCAACAAAGCATAACAAGAGAATTAAGTGTATTTGTTAATAGAAGTAAATATAAAAAGTATCATAAAATTACAGACTCTATGCAAATCACAAATTTTTAATGTTGTATTCTTGTCATGCCTTATGAGAAAGTTTGCCCTAAACACAGACATGAAAAATATATTTTTAGATTCTCCTGAAAATACTACAAACTTATATATGTCCTTAAAAACAGACACAAATACTTTTCAGTGGTACCTTACTATAAATAGTGTCCCAATAGTCTCTACTTTACATTTGACTTTCTATTTCTCTAGTAAAATCTGATGTCTACCTATTTTTTCTCCTTATTATCTATTGACAAGGAATGGGCTAATTGGGAATTGCCTCTATAAGATTATGTCTCACTGGACCACAGGAGACCTATCTCACATGACCTATTTTATTTAAATACCTCTTTACAAACACAAGACAAACTGACATTTCTAAATCATATGCAGAAACTGTTTTCACTTACTGTAGATTTGCTTAGCAGAAATATCAAATGTGATTTGTAGACAAATTCTGTAAAAATCATTGATGTAAAAACTAGTTATTTAATCATCTACATTTTAATATAAAGTCCACATACAAAATGTTTTTTTTTCTGCACCAGCAAATGGTCACACATAAGAGTATCAGATCATCAGAATGATACCATAAATATACAGTGAATGAGCAATAGCATGTAGGATGAACATTAATAGTAACTAACAAGTGTTTTCCCATATTGAATGATTATACAAACATGGAGGAAAGATACTCTTCATAGAACACAAAGGACAAACAGAACTATGGCTTAAAATTGTAAAATGCAAGACTGCCAGCTAATTGGATGCAACGTACACTGGGACACATTATCACATATAATAACTTTACATAAAATGGCTAGGGGGAAGACATTCATAGGATAACATGGAAAATCTTCCCTATATACCAGTGATTCCCAAAGTGGGTGGCACTGCCCTCTAGGGAGGCAGTGGGATTATTGAGGGGGGGCACTATTCACATAAGAGGTGGAGGGGGCAATGGAATTACCACTATAATAAACTGCAGCTACTTGTACTGTAGGCTGGTATTCTTAGCAGGAGACATAGCAAAGAACTGTTTGAGTAGCTTTGTACACAATAAACTAGTTAAGGTTTTTAAATCTTCTGCCATCAGAAATAATCTAGTGGTGCACGACATAACACTTTAAGAACACTTTTTAGAAAGTTGATTTATTGGTGCAGTAGTACAAATGTGCTCCAACCAAAGAAATCACCTGCGGATTTCTGACTATGTCGATTTAAAAGGGACTTGAAAAATTGAATTTTTTTTCCCCACTATTTAAATAGAGCATACAATTTTAAACAACTTTCTAATTTACTTATATCATCAATGCTGCTTCATTCTTTTAGTATACTTTATTGAAGGTGCAGTAATGCACTACTTGGAGCTAGCTGAACACATCAGTAAACCAATGACAAGAGGCATATATGTGAAGCCACCAATCAGCAGCTAGCTCCCAAGACTACCTAGCTCATTTTCAATAAAGGATATCAAGAGAATGAAGCAAATTAGACAATAGAAGTGAATTGGAAAGTTATTTAAAATTGTATGCTGTATCTGAATAAAGAAAGAACATTTTGGAGTTTCATGTCCCTTTAAGACTCTAGAGATTGGGAATCTGGTATCATTTCATCAAGTCCATCCATAACATTAAACCCAAACTATCTCTTTCATTATTCAGTTAGAGAATATAATTTTAAAAAGTTGCCAATTTACTTCTATTACTTCCTTTTCATGATATTCTTTGTTGAAGAGATACCTAGGAAGGTAGTGTGCACGTGCCTGAAGCACTACATGACAGGAAATAGTGATGCCATCTAGTGCTCCTGCTAATGTATAACATTGTTGCAAGACGGCTGTCATATAGTGCTGCAGACACGTGCACATAGCTGAGCCTACATCCTTGCTTTCCAACAAAGGATAACAAGAAAACTAAGAAAATTTGATAACAGAAGTAAATTGGAAAGTTGTTTAAAATTGTATGTTCTATCAGAATCATGAAAGAAAAAAATTGGGTTTTATGTCCCTTTAACAGTTTTTTTGAACAGTGAAGCAATTACTCAATGTGGTTGATAAGATTCTTGCACAATGACTATTGACTATAAATAGTTGTTTTCAGGAGATAAAGATAATACAGTTTTAATAAATATTGAATATGTTTTAATTGTTACTCCTTTAGATGGTATAGTATCATTATCTTTATTAAGGGTTGTGCACGGCTGGGGCCCCCATTTCAGACCGCTGGTACTTACCCTCTCCCCACTTTAAAGAGATATGAAACCCAATTTGTTTCTTTCATGGTTCAGATACAAAGTTGTTTAAAATTGCATGCTCTAATTTACTCCTATTATCAATTTTTCTTTGTTCTTTTGTTATCTTTATTTTAAAAAAGCAGGAATGAAAGCTTAGGAGCCCCATTCCTGCTTTTTCAAATAAAGATACCAAAAGAACGAAGAAAAAATTGATAATAGGAGTAAATTAGAAAGTTGCTTAAAAGTGCCTGCTCTATCCTCATATCCCTTTAAGGTTTGAGGACTTAAATCATCCTGATCAGATGACAATCACACGAAAGCAAGGGACGTGGCTGCACAAGCAATTGCTTTGCAATGTTAAATGCGGGCAGCATATGCTGCCCTTCTTTACTCTGTGTGTGAGACAAGGTTATCGTAAACAAACTTTTTCTGTCCAAGCTTTAATAAATGAGGCTCCTGGTGTGAATATTATTTTTAAGTTATGTTGGGGGGGCTGATAGGGAGTTTATAGAACCAAGGGGGCAGTGACCTGAAAAAGTTTGGGAACCACTGCTATATATTAGGGTGGTACATTTCCCACAATGTTGCCAAAAACATTATTACAATTCACACACTGGCAGTCTTGTTTCATAGAGAACTTGGCAACTAAGTGCACAGATTGATATTTAAAAAATAAAATAAAAAATAATCTATTATGCAATGCTAAGGTGTACTATAGATAAGAATTATGGAAAGCATGGCATATTATATGCATAAAACATATGTTTATCAACATAGATGCTGTTACACCTCTGCATAAATAAGTAGGTGTGTTGTAGGACAAACAAGTAGTGGGAACCTTACACAAGTACAATATACTGTCATAATAATTGGTGGGGTTACATATGACACAAACCTAGAGGAGTATAAAAAAAAGGGATTCACAAATTAGTGGGATCATACATATACAATTGTCACATTTATCTTAAATACATGGCAAAAGCAGTGGGTATTTTACAAATAACTGTCACAATTTAGTGTTTGGAAAGCTGTCATGAAGTGTACTTTTGCACAAATAAGTTGGGGTATCACAGAGCTGTCAAGGAAAGGCCTGTCACATACCTTGCCTTTATCCCCAAAAGCCTTACATAATTATAAAGGAAGGGTTGCACAATATTATTGTGTGGCCACGTATATCATTTATACAGAATACAAAGTAGGCAGTATCACACAATAATATAAATGGAACACACGTTGCTTAGTGTAACCTCATCACTGTGTATTGTAACCTTATTGCACCAAAACCCAGCCTCAGAGAGAGTATCAATGATCTCAACATCAAACATAAACAACATGTCAGCATGACAAAGATGCAGCAGACACACCTCGATATGAATACATAGATCTGACATTTATATACACAGCCCCTCATCTTATATGTCACGGTACCTGCAGCTGTCTTTGTCCCTTCGAGCCGTTACAGGCTGGAAACGAGTGTATGCAGGCCGGCTGTGTCACTGAGGGAGTCTGCCTTTTGACAGTGAGTTTCGGTGTGTCAGAGAAATTGGTGACAGTGGACGTGTATCAGATCTGCGTGTTCGTGTCAGCAGATGTCAACCTGCACACGATATTCATACACCGTACTTTGCGATTAAAGCCGCTGTTATGTCGCTATGGATATTCCAGTGTCCCTCCCTGTCAGGCCTGCTAGTATTTGAGCTGCAGCGGCTCCAGTTGTCAGAAGAAAGGAAAAGGAGGAGACACAAAACACACCCAGGAAAGGGAGGAGTGACTGGGTGACATTACAGTACATGCTGAATTTTAGATGTCATGTTGCAAGGTTTGCAGCATGTACACACCAAAGGGCACATTAAAGCATCACACAGGTTTGTACATAACAAGAATGGTGACACCAGTGGGATGAGATACATTTTAGTAACAACCATTGTTTAGTTACATGCTACATAAAAATTGCGGTTTGGACTGTCTTTTTATTTATTAATGTCGCTGTATTTCTTAATAAATATCTGTTTTGTTTAGCCAATATATATGACCAGCGAAGTCGTGTATCAAAGTAACGCTAAAATGGCGTGGCTTGTCATACTTCTGGATGGTATCACATTATATGCTTGACGTACTAATATTATCTTTAGTCGCCAGCTCTATCCCATCTTATATTTAACTAGTAATTTCCAGTTTGTTACAATGGACTGTATAATAATATTCTGTATTACACACTAATTAGTTGAAAACATGAAACCAAACATCATTTCACCCAACAAACTCAACCGATATGGTTATGAAATAGTAACACAATGTTATACAATTGTTCCAACTGTTGGCTGCAGGAATGGTCCTGCTTGAGTAGGCCCAGTGATGTGGGATCTGTTGGTGGCGGTGCTCACCAAATAAATTATAGTAATCATTTATTTACAGAAATTATCCTTTTAACCAATCAATATTAGCAAACATAAATTACACTGACAATATAGGTTGATTAATAATCAACAGTGGCCCATAAAGTTGAAAATATCTGTGATGGTTTAGAGTTTGTACTTAGAGAATCAGTAAATAAGGGATGAATTACCTTTATCTACAGTTCTTTCAAAGTTCCCACAAACACCTGGATAAATGTCAGTCTGGATACTGCCAGTTCATCTTCTCTGTCAATGATCATTCAAACCTTGGCCCACAAACTGAATTAGGTCAATTTAGCCAATATCTTGTTATCCTTTGATTCATTCTGTCAGGTCCCTTGGTTATCACTGTATAGTCCGTGAGGCCAGTTGGTGCAGCTGAAAACTGTCCTGTATAGTGCCCTAAATTGCACTTCCTTTTCAGTGAATAGGAGAATGTGTTTTTTTTTATTATTATTAATCCACAGGCATAAAGACAGTAATAACAACATGTTTTGTGCATCAAAACTAACACATTTACTGAGAGACTGGATTGGTAATGGGTTTTGTGAACTTATATAGGTTGGACTAATTATAGCTTGTCAATTATTTTTAACCAGGACATAGATTTTCCCACTACCTTACATGTTATCTCAAACTGAATTGCCTTTAAATATCAGAAACCAACATAAACATTGGAGATGAACGTTCGGCTTCCAGTGAATACAAATGAATACAAATGTATGCCAATTTGCCCAATGCACAAACAGCTGAATACATTACTGGATGAAACGGGCAAAGAAAGAACAATTGATTCACCAGATCGTTTTGTTCATGACGTTTGGCACCAGGAAAGGGTGGAAGGCGCTATATTGTTTGGCTAATCAGTTTCTTTGTGCGTAATAATATACAGGGGTTTGACCATTCATGTATCCACTATCCCCTGTCCAGTCTTGCCATATTATTACTAATGATTGATGTTGGGACAGCCATTCAGGTATTGAATGCCAAACAGGCTTGTCCAGTTTTAACCCAGCATAGGGAGGTGACAAAGTAGTGGAAGGTCAGCCATTTTTTAATCACTTTGACTAGAGCACTGGTTTTCAAACCTTTCTTTAGGCCTCCCTAACAGGCCATATTTTGAGGATATCTGAACTGGAGTACAGATTAAATAATCAGCTGGTTAGTAAACATGGTTAATACTCACAAACGAATAGCACCAAAAAGTGCAAGGAAGCAGACTTGAACATGGTTAGTAAACATGGTTATTTTATCTGTTATCATCCAAGGTAATCCTGAAATCCTGGCCTGTTGGAGAGGCCTGAGTACAGGTTTGAAAACCAGTGAACTAGAGCCATTGGAACATGCAGGTTTTTTTTTACCTCTGTGAGCTAGTCATTGACTCAAATTTATTCAGACATTAATATGTTCTTTTAGCATTTAAATATGTTTTTTTTTTTTTTTAGAATTATGAAATACTATAATGTAAGATTTTTTGTTAAAATTAGTTGTATATATTTGCTATTCCCATTGGAAAGAACAGTAATGAATCTGAAATGAAAATTAAAGGGCCACTGTAAGTAAATATTTTCTATGCCTGTTACTAACTAACTACCCCAAATACGCTTTTTATCAATAGCATTTCATTAACATATCTCTACCGTATATCAGAAATCTTGTCTGCAAATTTAATTGTTTTCCAAACCCACTCCGTGGGTATCCTTTGCTCTGTACCAATCCGTTTACAATACCTAGGTTTCAAAATGGCGCTTTATACACAAAGTTATTGGTTTAAGTATTTTGAACATGCAGTGCTGAAAATAGTGGGCAGGATAACGTGACATCATCGGAGAATAAAATATATAACTTTTAGAACGTTATGAAACTTCGTTTTGGAGAAAATATAGGTCAGTAGGTTTTAATTAATGTTTATTAACTTTAATATGTTAGTTGTTTAGCTTAAAAATTATAACAGAAAGTAATCCTTTAAGCCAAAACGAAAGCCCACAGACTGAACCAAATGTTGGTAAAAATCTGAAATTAATCTTTAGAAACAACACATTTTTCACCTCTGCACATCTCTAATAGGCATGTACAAAAGTTACAATAGCAGAGAGATTTAAAAAGTGAGGGGGGCGGCGCGAAGAGCTGAACCGGCAGGACGCATTAGGGAAGCTCCTGATCCTCATAGATTTGATTAATATATTGAAGCTTTTATTTACTATGTGCAAACCTATAGTGGACATATCTATAAGCAGCTTCAGAGGAGTAGGGAAAAATCTTCTCAAGGTGTGCCTCTAGCCTATGCTATTAAGCCAAATTAAGGGACTCTATTAACAGATCACAGATCCTACGTTACCGTACACTTCCCATACACGGATCACTGCAAGGAGCAGTTTGACTAGTTCACATAAATGGCAAGGAGATGATTAAAATGCATCTGCTAGAAGATGTGATCGGTGAGATATTAGAATAGCATATATCTCGACTAAACGTACTAATAGTACACTGCTTCAAAAACCTCCCTGCACCATGCGGCTTACAAGATGGCGATAGGGCACCTGAGGCCCTCTATGTTCACAAAGCTCCATGCAAGGTATATAATAATCTCCTGAGGCGTGCTGATAATACGGAGCTTGTAATGAATGCTGCAAAAGCAGTTGCTTGTATACCTAACATGAAAAGCACAGTTTTGCCTATTGCTAAGAAAGATGTCTTAAAGAATTGCGGCGATACATCAGAACATAACCCGGTTCATAACATGGTTTGGCAACCGGACTCACAGTCCCAGCTTCATCATCACATACCGGCATGGAAGTGCTACTCTGCTGACTATAAATATACGTATTCTAAGTCAAGATGAGGTCCAGTGTCAACTATCAATGCTACTTAAGAGGACTGGAGTGGGTTAACTACAATCCATGTAAGAGAAACTCAAATACATTTTTAGTCTAGCTCCTGTGTTACTGATATAATCTTTCTTTATCCCCACTACTCGTTTGTTGGTCCTATGAACCAGGACTCTCAACCTCACACAATATGGAATTTAGAAAAAAGTGTACTTTGCCAGTTTTAGGATATCAGATGCTGGAGGTTATTGTTTTTTACCACTCAAAGCTAGTTTGTGCGTTATTATGGTGTTTGGAGTAATGTATCTTGGTACCGCCACAATATATAATTTAAAATGGCTTTAATATTCCTGTATTAAAAAAAAAAAGTTGCTGCAAATCTCCTAGCTCTTATATTAATACAACTAAATATTTACATTAGCAGAACTCTGTATGGTTCTATAAGCTATATCTAATAAGCACAACTAATGGAGCGATAATTCTATATATAGTCTTAGCTCATTCTAAGATGATCTTTCTAGAACTACTATTTCTCTGCCAGTGCCCAGGGCGGGAATATTAGTTAGCACCGTATTATTCAGTCCTAAATTTCTATGAGCTTTCACTCTATATATTCATTATATAGATCTTCACTCACAATTATACGTGTTACTAATATATTTAGTATTTGTGCCTTATTGTTAGAATACTTTCATGCTCTTATTATATTTAGTATATGTCTTTCTATACTTGACCTCACTAATAGGAGAAATATCTGGCTACCCTGAAATGTATCTAAACTGTTTTCATGCTCATGTTTTTCAACTTCTACTTGACAGTATAGACTTAATTCTATCACAAGACTGTGTACACACCCATCATAGCATGTATCTGACTGCTCTAAATATTACTGTGTTTATTCCATATACCATATTTTATTATATAAGTCTGTGCATTTTTTTTCGCAGTACAAGGTACAATCTATATGAGCCTAAGCAGTATATCCTTCAAAAATATAAGAACCTTATGTAAGCACATTCCATTACTAAATAGCCAACTAATTCCTAGTGTTACAGTCCAGGACATGCTTGCCCAATTCACTTTACGTTAGCGCCTCTAACCTTTTCTTATATTAGTTTCTGTGATCAGATGAGGATAACTATACATATATGCTTTAATAATTCATTACATTTTACTACCAGCCCGCCCCCCCCCTTAAAAGTTTACTTTGTAAACATAAGAAAATATATCCCTAGAACTACTATACCCCTGAAGTGATTATCTATGTGACTTACCAGTGGAGCAACTGCTTAGTTTATATTGCTTTAAGCCATTAACTAACCTATATAAACAATCCCTACCCCCCAATCTAGACATAAAAACGAGATTTCTCATATGAGACCCTCGAGTGGTTCACTTATGTTCATGATAACCTTTTTCAAACATACACCATTCTCTAGTAAGATATAGCCCCGCAGATGTAGGAATGTAGTAGGAGGGGCCCCTTGACATATTGGGAGGAGTAGGCTCTGGGGGGTGGGTTAAGAGGCAGGTCCTAAACGGGAGGTATTTAAGGTGGAGGGTGTTTGATGAGGTAGGCTGGGAGACACACGTTGTTGGCGAAGGTGGATATTGAGGCGGCCTTCCGTTTATTGCCAGTTCACCCGGTTTCTCATAGGTTGCTGGGTTGTTGTTTTGACGGCTGCTTCTTCGTAGACCTCTGCCTTCCGATGGGGTGTTCCATCTCTTGCTCTCTATTTGAGAGCTTTAGCACCTTCTTGGAGTGGGTTCTCAGGGAGCAGTCTGGCCTGTCATCCGTTGTCCATTACTTGAACTATTTTTTGTTTGTTGGCCCTTCAGGCTGGACGGTGTGCGAAGTGTTGAGGGACACGTTTTATCGCATTGCAGAGAATTTTGGTGTGCTGATTGCACTCGAGAAGTCAGAGGGTTCAATTACGGTATTAAGTTTCCTGAGTATTACCATAGATTCAGACATCATGGAATGTATACTTCCGGGGAATAAAGTTGAGGACTTGGTTGGGATAATCAATTCTTTTCTCTCAGGTAAGAAGGTAAAATTGGTTGAGATGCAATCACTTCTTGGAGGGTTGAATTTCGCCTGCCATATTATCCCAGTGGGAAAGGTTTTTTGTAGAAGGCTCTCCCTGGCTACGGCAGGGGTCTGTCTGCCTCATCATTTCATCAGTCTTACTGGCCCCTCTAAAAAGGACTTGGGGGTTTGGAAGGTTTTCCTGGAAAATTTCAATGGGTCTGTGTTAATTCAGGCCCTGCGTGCCTCTAATGAGGAGCTGAGCCTGGTTACGGATGCTGCCGGGAGCAAGGTTTTTGGGGCTATTTTTGGACAGGAGTGGTGTGCTTCAGAATGGCCTGCTGAGTGGAGAAAGAGTGATGTCATTTCAAACTTGGTTTTCTTGGAGCTGTTCCCCATTTTGGTGTCTCTGTGTGGAGTTCTGAATTGAAGGACAGATCAGTTTTGTTCTCCATGGATAACTTGGGTGTGGCATCAGCTATTAAGAGTTTGCATTCCTCTTCTCCTCCAGTAATCCGTTTGTTGAGAGTTTTTGTCCTGCAGTGTATGAGGTTGAACGTGTTGGTTAGGGCCAAGCATCTACCAGGGGTACAGAACTCAATTGCCGATGCTCTTTCTCATTGGCAGTAGCAGCGATTTCGAGAGCTGGCTCCTCTGGCGGACAGTGTGGGGAAGGATGTCCCAGAGTCATTGTGGAGCCTTGGAACGGAGGATTTGCCGATTTGGTGAGAGCCCTCCTTAGCTCCAAGTTCATGGAAAGCCTATTCAAAAGTGTGGTTGGAGTGGGAGGAATTGCTCTTGGAGCAAAGGATAGTGGATGGGGACTCAGAGTGCCAGAGGGTCCTGCTTGATTGGATATGGAACTGGAAGCTTTGTAAATTATCTCCTTCGGCAGTGGACAAACGTCTGGCTGCTCTGTCTTTTCGTTTTAAGTTGCTCAACGTGTTTGACATCACTAAATCATTTTGCATTCATCAAATAATCAAAGGGCTAAAAAGTAACAGGTGTAAGGGCGATGGTCATCGCCCGGTGTCTTTTTCTTTACTGTGTAGATTGTGGGATGTGCTGAGGGTAGTGTGTACTTCGCCTTACGAGGTGTTACTATTTCAGACGGCTTTTTCGTTAGCCTATTTCGGGGCTTTTCGTATCTCGGAGTTGATTAGTAGCTCTCAAGGAGCTCATGGGGGCTTGGGTTTGTCTGATGTAGCGGTTACGAACTTGCAGGTATCCATCTTTTTGCGGGGATCCAAGACGGATCAAATGGGTAGAGGAGCCTCTGTAATTCTGTTCCCTACGGGGACTGAGATTTGCCTGTGTCTTGCTCTTAACAGGTTTCTTGGTATTAGGCCTCCTGTAGGGGGTTCCTTGTTGGTGCATGTTGACGGCAGGGCTCTGTCTCAGTATCAGTTCAGGGCAGTGTTGGCTAAGGCCCTTGGAATTTTGGGTTTGAATTCGTGGGAATTCGGTTCTCACTCCTTTAGGATTGGGGCGGCCATGGAGGCGGCTTCGTTGGGTTTAAGCAAGGATGTCATCAGGGGTATGGGGAGATGGCATTCTACTAGGTTCCTTTAGTATGTTTGTCCACAGTTGACGGTTTAATATGAGGTGGTATAATTTTTTCTTTACTCTTTTTTTCCAGATCCGATTCATGTGTGGGTGGTGGGCCACTCTTTTATTTACTAGACAAAAAGAACGACTGCAAACAAGGAGGATCGCCTTCAGCTTGGCTTTGGAAGAGACAAGGCTTTGTTTAGATGGTTCACAATACGTGTCCTTCATTGGGACCAGGTTTTGGTTTCGGTGGTGGATTATGCAAGGCGTTTTCCTCCTCCCAATAGTCTTATTGTTCATGCTGGGGGCAATGATTTGGGTATCTTTGCCTCAGAGGGAGCTAGTGAGGAGGATTAAGAAGGATTTGTCCAAGATGAAGGGTTTATTTCACAATTTATTGATTGTGTGGTCCAACATAGTACCACGTTTCATCTGGCGGGCAGCCTAGGTCCAGTCTCGATTGAATAACAGTAGGCGTAAAATTAATAAGCTTGTGACTTCTTTTATGAAGAGACTTGGCGGGGCGGTGATACATCATGATGATTTGGAGGATGTTGGGAACGGGGAATTCTATATGGGTGATGGTGTTCACTTGAATGAATTTGAGTTGCGGCTCTTCATATTGAATATTCAGGAGAGACTGAAATTGCTGATGTGAGGGGTGGAGGAATTTGATAAAGTGGTACTCCCAGTTTGTGGCGGGGTCGCTAGTCATCACCAGTTTCAGACCATGGCAAAAATCAGGCTTTTTGGAAGCCTCTCCAAGAGGTGGGAGAGCTGGAGAATTAGCTACTTGGGCATGGGGTCCCTTGGAGCTGAGTGGAAGGTCAAAATAAAGGTACAGGCTTAGCATCTTGCTATGTCCAGTTGTAATTGAAAGACGGCCTGGTCAAAACGTTTTAATCTTGAAAATGAAAAAGTTATGGCACATTGGGGGTAGCACAAAGATAAAAATGATTTGTTTGGTTTTTACACTAAGTTAAGGTTTTTTTAATAACAACTATAAGTGTTATTTAAAATATGTGTTATTTAATAAACAGGCTGTGGCCAGATTTTTCTACCAAAAATGTATGTGTCTGTGTTTATATGATAAAGGTTGTAATATTATGTTTTGTTAATAGAACTGGGAAATTGACGACTCAATTGGTCATGACAGGCCCAAAAGTTGCCTATAAGTCTGATAGGCATAGTTTGTCTGAAAGGCAACAATCCTCATTCTTAATTTTCCTGTAAAATGTCATATATTGTTTTGCTTTGGAAGCCTTGTTTTGCCTTTGTTAATAATATAAATGGAAATAATCTCTATGCATACCTTAATTTTGTATGCCTTAATTCAAATCTCAATAAAAATATATATAAAAAGAAAAAGTATAAGTCAAACATTAAATTTAGTGTGATTTTTTTTTTAATTTAAATAGGATTTTTGTGGGGGGGAAATCTACCTTAAGATAATTTCTATTTAAAGGGACAGTTTAAATTAAACTTTTGTGATTCTGATATATACAATTTTAAACAACTTTTCAATTTACTTTTATCTTCAAATTTGCTTTTTCTTTTCTTTTTTTAAAGCTTAACCTAGGTAGGCTCATATGCTAATGTCTAAGCCCTTGAAGCTCAGTGCATTTTGACAGTTTTTCACAGCTAGATAGCGCTAGTTCATGTGTGTCAGGTTTTTAACATTGTCTTGTAGATGGTATTGCAACATCTTCATGTTTACGATTACTGTCACCTGCACCTGCTAAATTTATTGATTCTACTTGTAATGTAACTTTTTTTTTTTTTTTTAAATGTAATGTTTGTATCCTAAAGAAACCAATGTTTTTTTATTGTCATTCTTGGAGAGGCCGTTGTCTTTATCAGCCAATGAGGATAAGTAGGAAGTACAAAACCAATACTCTGGTGTTAGTATCAATGTAAATTCAAATAACATGTAAATGCTGCCCTTTAAAGGGACATTAAACACTTTGAGATAATAATTTAAAATGATCAATTGTGTATATATAAAAAAACTCTACAATATACTTTTATTATTTATTTTGTCCCCTTTTCCTGTAATTGCATTCTGAAATTGTTAGATTTTCAGTTCCTGTTAGAAATGGAAGTACTGAACAATGTTATATTCCTCTTAGCCATTGGCTACACACTCTAGTGACCTATAACAGTCCCTAATTGGCCACATCAGAGAAAGTAACCTAAGTTACAACATGGCAGCTCCCATTGTTTTATAAACACTAAAACTTTACACTTACTTTGTAAATATTTAAACAGCTAATGAAACTTTAAAAAAATACATCTACATGTTATTCTCAGACTAACCTTTTCTTTGCATCATTCTATCTGGCATTTATTTAATGTATAATGCATCTTTTATCATCTATGTGGTAGAATTTTGAGTACAATGTCCCTTTTAATAACTGGTTCATCAGTATGATAAAATATTAGTAAATGTACAGTTCCATTATTCGATAAACTCCAGTGCTGCTTCTTCATTAGACTACATTTGTTTTTGGAAAATTGTAAAAATCAACAAAATTACTTCAAAACTTCAAATGTATGCAATTCAATAACAATTTATCAATGTCCTTGTCAATTTATTGATTCTAGTGTCTGCCAACAAGTATGTAAACTTATGTTTTGTTCTTAGCCAGTCCATTCCCTATGAAAAAAAACAAACAAAAAAGGAGCCTTTTAAAGGAGCAGCAATGCATTCCTGAGAGCTAGCTGAACTCATAAGTAAACTGTCAAGGTTTTTTCCCTGTTTTGCTTGCCATGTGCTGCTGGCAGCCATTTTACTCTCCTCTCTTGCTGACTATGGTGCATTGTGGGGGTTGCTGCTCATTTCCTGCACTTCCTTTTATGGCCAGACTGGTGTGCATCATCCGTGTGAGACAGGATGCAGTCTCAGAATTGTGATGTCATCACTTATTATTTAAAGGGCCTCTGTTTAGTATGCTTTGCCTTTGCGTTGTCTCAGACCTGTTTGTGAGAGTTCCTGTGTATTACCTGGCTGCCTGACGTCCTTCCTGGTTCCTGATCTCTGGCTTGTTCCTGAGTCTGCTGTTTTCTTTGTTCCTGATTCCGGCTCGTCTGACTATTCGCTTTGGCTCCTGACTCGGCTCGTCTGACTACCAGCTCTGGTTTTGACTCCTGGCTTGTTATTTGACTTGTGGACTTTTTATTATTTTTTTGCTATTAATAAAGGTGTGATTATTTTTGCACTTCTTGTCTCAGTCTGATTCCTGGCACCCTGACATAAACTCCAAGAAGTGATACAGCAGAAAGTGTCACAGGTGCACGTGAAAACTAGGGTTACTGCCAAACTCCCACAAAGTAGCAAATCACATAGACGGTCCACAGCACCTTAAAAAGTATTTCTTCCTTTATTGGCAACAGATAAAAACCATCTGTTGCCAATAAAGTAAGAAATACTTTTTAAGGTGCTGTGGACCCGTCTATGTGATTAGCTGAATTCAAATGGTGAGTCAATACCAAGAGGCATATTCAGTATGTGCAGCCACCAATCAACAGCTAGCTCCCAGTAGTGCACTGCTGCTCATGAGCCTACCTAGGTATGCTCTTCAACAAAGGATACCAAGAGAATGAAGAATATGAGAGAACCTATTTAAGGAGTGTGGGACAAAGCCCAGTTTTTACACAAAAAGCAAGTACTTTTAATTTGAGATGTCATATTGTTTGTTTTTCTCTTGTTAATTACATCTACACAATGTTTTCCATCTACACTTTGTAATTTAGCTACTCTATGTGTGCTTTTGTTAGCAGTTTAATCTATTGTACAACTTACTGTTTGTGTGTGTTCTCAACCTGATTGGATATGAATGGCCATGTTAAATAAAATTCAATAAAAAAATAAGTTAAAAAAACACTCCATTAACAAAACGCCAGTTATTATTATATTTCTTAATTCCCTTATTAGGTTACTATAAATACTTCTCACCATAATATTTGTATTTATAACAGTATAGGTATTGTAATACATTTATCAGTACCATTTATCAAACATTTTTTTTTAAACTCCTTGCACCAAATGAACATAGGTACGACGTCACACAGTACTTTTTTGACGTACGTAGTACCTACATCCAATGTAGACGCCTGTTGTGTCTGAGGCGCCTGTTGCGATCACATTGTTAGCTTAGACAGCTGGAGCCACAACCAGGGGGGCATAAGTCCAGAGGCAGAACTTTTTTTCCCTTTCTGCAATGAGATTTTTTTTTTTAGTAGATCAGAGAGAGAAGCCTCCATTGCGCAGCGTGACCGCCTGTGTCAACTGAACCATAACGGAGCAGAGACTGCAATGGAGCATCCACACTACACCAACAAAGATCAAACGAGAGCAGATAATAAGGTCAGTCTGACACAAGGTTCAGAGGGAAAGGGCGCAATAACAAGATAATAGACAGGCCGTGAAGGGCCTTTAGGAAGCGCTGCGCCCACTCTTTTAATGGCACACTCGTAGTCAGAGGGACATACAATACGTTTGCCTAGCTCCTCACTACACCTTAGCTACAAAACCTGACAGATAATACATTATAATAATGGAGAAGTGGAGGCTGAGTTTATGCCAGACAGTCTATCTAATTGTCTTAAAGGGACAGTCGAGTCCAAAAAAAACTTTCAGGATTCAGATAGGGCATGTAATTTAAGACAACTTTCCAATTAACTTTTATCACCAATTTTGCTTTGGTCTCTTGGTATTCTTAGTTTAAAGCTAAACCTAGGAGGTTCATATGCTAATTTCTTAGACCTTGAAGGCCGCCTTTAATCTAAATGCATTTTGATAGTTTTTCACCACTAGAGGGCATTAGTTCATGTGTTTCAGATAGATAACATTGAGCTCATGCTCGTGAATTTACTATGGAGACAGCTCTGATTGGCTAAACTGCAAGTCTGTCAAAAGAACTAAAATAAGGGGGCAGTCTGCTGAGGCTTAGATACAAGGTAATTACAGAGGTAAAACGTGTATAATTATAACTGTGTTGGTTATGCAAAACTGGGGAATTGGTAATAAAGGGATTATCTATCTTTTTAAACAACAAAAATTCTGGTGTTGACTGTCCCTTTAACCTCTTAAGGACATATGACGGAATTTTTCCGTCATAAAACAATTGAGCAAACTGAAAGCTGTGTCCTTAAAGGGTTACTATATGAACTTCTGCCGTATCACCCTTACAGCAATCTTCCTCTTTGGACCTAATAACAACGGGGGATCGAGATTAGCACTTATATCACAATAAAAGGTGTAAACATGGCGCTATACTGCTATCTACTGCAAAAAGAATAGGAAACCCCACGGAGCAGCTTAACACAGGGTATAGGCCCAAACAAAAAGAAAAAAGGTTGTTTATTGTCAGTTAGATGTGTCCAATAGAAAAAACTCCAAAATGGACAAAACAACTAAACATAATAATCTGACCAGAATAGGAAACCCCACGGAGCAGCTTAACACAGGGTATAGGCCCAAACAAAAAGAAAAAAGGTTGTTTATTGTCAGTTAGATGTGTCCAATAGAAAAAACTCCAAAATGGACAAAACAACTAAACATAATAATCTGACCAGCTATTTAAAAGCAACGCCACCCGCTGGAGATACCATAGAACAGACTGAAATAACCCAGGCCCCCCAAAACAACTGCTCAGGTCCACAGTCCAGATGAATTGCATCAAACATTCTTGACCAGAGAGGACCTAAAGACTATATCTTCCAAAGAGGATATCAATACTGTGCTTTCAGAAATGCAGACACTTTTTGGGGATTTAAAGAAAGATATTCATCAAGTTAAATAAAAAGTTCAATTACTTGAAAAAAAAACAAGACTCGCTTCAGAATAAAGTGAGAGAAAATGCACAGTGTGTACAAGACCATGAGGAGAATATACAATTCCTACTGTCTCGGATTGAGGTTATGGATAACAGGCCTTTGGAACAACCTGCAGATTAGAGGGGTCCCAGAGACCATCACAAATACTTCTCTGCTACCTACAGGATTTATTCTGAACAATAAAAGGCACCCCAAACTCGGCATCTATACCAATAGAGAGGGCACACAGGGCCCTTCCTCTAAAGCACCTTCCTCTAAAGCACCACCCAGAGACATTCTCAAGTTCCTTAGCTATAAAGACAAACAGGATATATTCCAAAAAGCAAGAGCCCTTAAGAATGTGACACACGCTGGATTTCCTATCCAAATCTTCTCTGACTTAAGTCAAGCTACTCTACAAAAAAGAAGGGATCTTAAATATGTTACTATGGTACTCCAGGCACATAACATCCCAGTCTGTATCATCACCACCAAAAATGGCACACAGTCTATCTACAGGACACCAGAAGAACTTTTGGGATTAAATAAAGCTCTGGACATTAACATTTAACCTTCTGAACTTGCTAATATCCAACCTCAGGACCAAGTCTCGCAAAAAGGACAGGATGCTTGCATCACTCCCACTACTTAACAAACTCTAGGCATACCAGTACGATTCTGATCTTCAATGAAACAGCAATTATACGATAAGTATTGACGCTTATTACTGTATTGATAAAGTAGAAATTTGTTATTTTGGCTATCACAAGCCAAATGCTAAAGCTACAAATTTCACTTGAGAATTAACCACTGAATGTTAGATGTCTTAAAATTTAACTATTTTCTGATTGTTTCTTGTTCACATTTTTTACCCCCTTAGGGGGAGATATCCCTTACCTTCCCCATGCCCTAGTTCACAGGATTACTTCATCTACCCGAGACAGTCATGGCTATATTCTACCCTCCACCACAGTAAGACCTCAGGCTACATCTACTATCTTTCCTATCCGAACTGAGCATGCTGACCCCTACATTCAACAAAATAACCTCTTTAACCAAGTTGGTTGTGACTAAGGATACTGACCCCACACCTTCTTATTTTTCTCTGACACAACCACTTTAGGTTGTGTTACTCTTAAACCCTATATTCTTTGTATACCCACCAATTCTATTACTTTCACCCACTAGAGAGAGTAAGCAGATAGACAAAACAGGGAAAGGATACTTTCTCCCATTATCACATAAGTGTCATACACCTATCTAATATCATATAACTGTCTGGCACAAACCGTCACTCGACACTAGTGTCCTCGGCCTATGATATCCCTTTTCTATTTCTCTTCCTAACCCACTAAACCCCCCCACACACACACTTTTTATCTGTACGTCCTCCAACTTTCTCCTCTCCTTTTTTTTCTCCCCTTATCACCTTTTTTTTTATATGCCGTTTCCTCAGGCATATCTGACGAAACGGCGTATGAGCCGAGAAACGCGTTGCATTTACAGGGGGCTTGACTGTATGCCCCCAGTTCACTCCTTTGTACATGTATTTTAATTTGTTTTTAATAAATAGTATTTTTTAATTTGTAAAAATACTCTTGTGAGTGATTTTACCTGCCTGCACCTGCTTGGAGTGGAACCTAACACACAGAAGTCTGCCACTTTTGGATATTGCATCCTAAGGAAAAGTCCCTTGGTGGTGAGCTGACACACCTTACCATAATATGCCAGCTTGCTCCTACTAGCACATAAGTGTGCTCATCTAACATTTAATGAATGATATCCTCTGTGGGTGAGCTGTCACACCTGACAAAATCTGCAGCCTGTCCCTACAAGCACATAGGTGTGCTCCAGAGCCTTGTGAGTACCCATTTGGCTTTTTTTCTGTGGCTTTGTGCTTATTTGATGATACTACACATGAGGCGCCCCTTTGTTTTGTTTTTTATACAAAAAGAACACAAGCTGTCATTATACGCAGATTACATACTGCTAACTTTAACCTGTCCCCTTATATCACTACCAAAGTCCTTATGAGAGTTCAAGGAATATGGGAAAATGTTGAATTTTCATTTGAACCAAACCAAGTCAGAGATAAACCTTTCTCAACCAGAGTTACGTAAGCTAGCCGAAACCTGCCCCCTTAGAATACTTAGGAGTTAACCTCACCCTGACACCAGAAACACTTTTTGAGGCAAACTACATGGACTTACTTCAGGTCATCACTAGGGACCTATCTTCGTGGAAAAATAAGCCACTTTCTTGGCTGGGGAGAATAGGGGTAATTAAGATGAATGTCCTCCCCTGCATTCTGTATTATCTACAGACTCTCCCGATCCCACTACCAGGCCACTACTTACGACGCCTCCAAAGAACACTAGAAGAGTTTATTTGGAATTATTTTATATCAGAAGGCCATTACGCTTCAACATCAGGTAGAGTGGTGCAATAATTCCTGCAACAAACTATGGGCCCAAATAGGTAAAGCAATCCTCCAAACCCAAAACCTGGGGATGCTAAGCTGGACCCTGCCTTAATCTCGCCCTAGCCTAATTAACAAATATCATATACGAAGAGATTTTTTCACACAATGGGACAAAAACCTCATAGAACACCCCCACATATCTTCAAACCCATCTCCCCTAATCCCTTTTTTTTTTTTTTTTATTGTTTTATTTATAATCCAAGTCACTGTCCAAAAACAATATCAACCATTTTGAAAACATGGCATAATCAAAAGATACAATAAATTTGACAACATAGTACTATGTTCATTTATACATGTAGTTAAATTTAGGCTAATCATCACATTAATGAACACAAACATTTTATTTTCCTACAATGCTTGGAGTTTTTGATTTTCAGTATAACCCCCCCCCCCCTTGTTCCCCCCCCCCCCATGCAAAGAGAAAACATAACAAAAAAAAAACAAAAAAAAAACCCAAACAAAAACAAAAAAAAAAATTACCATCACTTTCTTCCTCCTGAAGCTTTACCAGTTCCCTAATAGAACAATTTCTGTATTTCTAAAGGGGAAGATTATATAATCTATTTCTGCAGCCGGAAAGATTTTTAAGAAGGCAGCCCATTTATCAAAGAACCTTTTAATGTCTTGTTCATTATTTATATCCGCGTTTCTCTGGTCTAAAATGCATTGTTTTTTCATGCAGTTTTTAATTTCAGTAATGCTTGGCATTGCATGACTTTTCCACTTCTTACAGATTAAATACCTGGTAGCAAGAATAGCGGAGATTATTATTTTTTCATCAGTTTGCTTACCAGGCTCTTCCTTAAGGCAGAGTATTATCTGATATATTGTCAAAGAGACATAGCCTATCTTAAGCACCTTTTTTAGCCAGTATTCGAGCCTAGCCCAGAGATTTTTAATCTTTGGACAATACCAAAACATATGTATTAAATCAGCTGCCTGATACGAACATTTAGGACATTTATTAAACCCTACATTCACACATTTGAAACCTCTCTCGGGGGTAAAATATGCCCCATGAAGGAGCTTAACATGTGCCTCCCTCCAAGTTGCAGAGAGCGTTACTTGTGCAATTTTTTTAATTGACAATTGAATAGTTTTAGACTCAATATTACTCTGAGGGATTGCTGTATTCCAGTAGAGGGCAATCTTTGCCAGTACCGGTTCTCCTTTATTTGTACCCAGAAGGTGATAACATTGTGCAATTGACATATGACCATTTCTTGTTAGAGCAAGCCAATCATTGAGTTTACCTAGTCCCCATTCCCAACCAGCTTTCTTAACTAGGTCCTGTGCAAAATGCCTTAATTGCAAATACGCAAAGAAGTCTTTATTGGGCAAATCAAAATCTCTTTTTAATTCCTGGAATGTTTTGATATATTTTCTCTCTTTATCAATTATTTGGTATACCTTGGTTAACCCCCGATTATGCCATTTCCTAAAGACTTCGGAATGCAATCCTGATTGAAAAATAGGGTTACCTATTATAGGCAAAAGACAGGTAGCACTATTATTAATTAAAAGAAAGGTTACTATCTTGTGCCAAGCTTTAAGTGGGTTAAGAATTGTTTTAAATCGTTTAATTTCTGAGGGGATTTCTTTAGGTACTAAGTGTATTAATGCAGATAGAGAATATGGGTAGCAGACACTGGTCTCGAGATAATTATTCAAGACATAGTTATTAGATGAGATCCAGTCTGTTACGACACGAGCCAGAAAGGAGAGGTTATATAGCCTTATGTCTGGTAAGGCAAGACCACCATCCTTTCTTGGTATTGAAAGTTTCATAAGAGATATCTTTGACCTCTTATTCTGCCATAAGAACTGTATAAGTGAAGTATTGATTGAACGTATATCCTTACCTAATAGAATTATTGGTGTATTTTGAAGTATATATAAAAGTTTTGGAAGAAGAGCCATTTTAAAAAGGGCAATCCTTCCAGAAAGTGATATTGGGAGATTTTGCCATAACAAAAGCTTTTCTTTGATCATTTTTACTACTGGGGGTATATTCAATGTATAGAGATCTACGGACCTTGTCGGAATATGAATCCCTAGATATTTAAAAGAATCTTTTACTTGGCGAAAAGGAGTTTTTAATATTGAAGTTTTATTTTTCCTGAGCCACACTATCTCTGATTTTGTCATATTTACTTTGTATCCAGAGAATGTACCAAATTGTTCCAAGATCTGAAAAAGTTTTGGTAAGTTCAGTTTGGTGTTAGCCAAATAAAGCAGCAGATCATCAGCATACAGACCGATTTTTATTTCGCAGTTACGAATTTTTATACCATCCAAATGATGGCGTATTTTAATTGCCAGAGGTTCAATGGAAATATTAAATAAGAGCGGGGAAAGAGGACAGCCCTGCCTTGTTCCTCTACCTAACAAGATAGAGGGGGAAATGTTGTTATTCACTATCAATCTTGTAGATGGGTGTTTATATAGATTTTCGATAAATTCAAGAAAATTACCTCTGATGCCAAATTGTCTTAACGATGTTTTGATATGTTCGTAAAATATTGAATCAAAGGCTTTTTCAGCATCTAAGGAAATAATAGCAAGGTCAGGTATGTCCTCCCCCCCGCTAGTTAAATTAGATAGTACCTCAAAATATTCTGTCACCAATAGGGCTTCCCTAATTTTTGAGGCTGAGTTGCGGTTATTTAGAAAACCTGCTTGATCAGTATGTATAATTTCTGAGAGGGGTCTTTGAAGTCTAGATGCTAGAATTGCAGTAAGAATTTTGTAATCTGAATTTAACAGTGCAATTGGTCTGTAGGATTCCTTGTATTCAGGGTTTTTTCCGCCTTTTAATATCAAAGTTGTGTAAGAATTGGTAAATGAAGAGGGGATCATTTTACCACTAATAAAGAAGCTGTTAAAGAGCGTGCAAAGATGTGGGGTGGCTTCACCAATCAGGATCTTATAGAATTCACTAGGCAAGCCATCTGGACCTGCTGCTTTATTTGAGGCAAGCTTGGATATTACTTTCTCTATTTCTTCTATGGAAATAGGGACATTGAGGCTATCAGCCATTTCTGATGTGACAGTAGGATACGTGATATCTCTCCAAAAGTCATCAGATGTATGCGTATCACTTGTTTTAAATGAATATAATTCCTGGTAATATTCATTAAATGCAGCTAGTATGTCTTCGGCTTTAGAAAGCTGAAGACCTTTATTATACAATTTGTCTATGATTGGTTGTTTTTTCTCATTTTTTATTAATTTGGCCAGCATCTTACCTGATTTATTACCATATTTATATAGCTTAGCCTGCATTTTTAATTCCTTTTGAGTTTCTTGCAGTAAAACAAAAGTATCCCTTTCATTTTTTGCTTTAACGTATTTTACCCAATTTAAGGGGGTTTTGTCAAGCAGATAATGATTATAAGTGTTAGTTAAACATTGGCATGATTCTCTTTCTCTAGATCGAATTTTCTTATGCAGGGCTGAGCTATATGAAATTATTTCGCCTCTCATTACTGCTTTTGCAGTGTCCCAAAATACTTCAGGGCGGTTTAAATAGTCTTTATTAAAATGTACAAATTCCTTATATCTATTTATAAGCCAGTTCTTGAATTTTACCTCAGTCGTCAGATAGTAGGGAAAAAAGAAACGTGTTGCAGCAGAATACAAATGTGAAAGCTGAAACTCAAGTACAATCGGTGCATGATCTGAAAGAAATATTGGTCCTATATCTGTTTTTACCCCTCTCATCACCATACGTTCATCAATTAGAAAAATGTCGATTCTGGAGAGCGTCTTATGCGCCTTGGAAAGACAGGTAAAATTTTGAGTAGAAGGATTTTGCTGTCTCCAGATATCCCGCAGTGCTAAGTTCTGCATTATTTTTTTAAACATCTTACCCTCTAGATTATCTTTTTTTTGTTTTAACTGTTTGACATTATGTCTTAGCCTATCGATCGGGCATTGTGGTGCCATATTGTAATCTCCTCCCATAATTAAAGAGCCTTCCGTGAAGGATAATAATTTGGTCTGCAAAGTGTTCCAAAATTTTGGATCAAATACATTAGGGCCGTATGTATTACATAATGTATACATCTTCTGGGCAATCTTTATTTTCAGTAGTACATATCTCCCCCCGATGTCAGCCTCAAAATGTGTGACTTCGGTATCAATTTTCTTTCCTATTAGAATTGCTACCCCCCTTTTCCTCTTAACACTAGGTGCAAAATAGATTTCTTTTACCCATGTTGATTTAAGTTTTAAAGATTCTTCAGCTGATAAATGGGTTTCTTGAATAAAACCTATGTCAGTCTGGATCTTTCGCAGGTGATTAAGGATTGCTTTTCTCTTTATAGGGGTAGATATACCACCTACATTCCAAGATACTATTTTACAATTTTTATTCAGCATATTCATTTATACATTAAGAAGGGAGAAAGAGAAGAGAGAAAGAGAAAGAAAAAATAAATAAATAAATAAAATAAATAAATAAAATAAAAATAAAAAATAATAATAATAAAAAAAAAAAAAATAATAATAATAATTTAAAATTAGACACCTAAATTTTCTCCGCACAGGTGGGGGTTGGGTCCTAGGACTCACGTCTAGAAGAGACACGGTCTTTCCCATAAGCAAAAACCTATAGCTTACACTCAGTCTAATAATCAGATATTCAATATTGCTGTTATTAAGCTTAGGAACCCAGTGTGTTATAGAAGCTCTCAGCCAGTTGAGCTTCTTCAAAGAAGTGTGTGACTTCCCCAACTTTAACCTTTAATTTGTAGGGGTACATTATGGTTGCCTGGTACCCTTTTTGTATCAATTTGGAACAAATAGGAGCAAGCTCCCTTCTCCTTGCTGCAGTGTCAGCGGAGAAATCTTGAAACATAAGGATTGTAGCGTCTCCAGCCTTAACAGGCTGTTGTTTGCGATAATGCTGGAATAAGGTAAGTTTGTCTTGAAAATTTAATATTCTAGCGATAACAGGCCTAGGCCTAGTTCTATCTTTATTGCCTGAGCGAGGTAGACCAAGTCTGTGCGCTCTCTCCACTGGGATGGGATATAGGGTAGATGGCATCTTTAAAATTGTAGGCAAGGTTTCTGATATAAAATTAACAAGATTGTCATATTGTTGTTCTTCCGGAAGGCCTATAATTCTTATATTATTTCTTCTAGAACGATTTTCTAGATCTTCTAATCTGTTTTGAATTTTCTGTACGTTATTATTTATACCTTCTAGATTAGAACTATGCGTTATTGTTAGATCTTCCAGGTCCGAAACTCTTTGTTCGGCTTCCTGCAGCCTATTGGAGAATTGACGAACCTCTTGTGTCAGAGAAAGAAAATCTTGTTTGATTTCAGCTCTAAGAGCCTCAAATTTAGGAGAGAGCGCATCAGATATACTAGCGACTAAGCTGTGAATATTGGTTACTTCTTGTACAACTGGTACATTTAACATAGTTGGTTGCGCTTCTGTGGGAGGCTCCTGATTACCCTTCAATTTTCTGTCTCTCTGTCTTGCTGCCATGGCTGGAGAAATATTCCGGGGTGAGGTGTGAAGGAATTTATCCATGTGCCAGAAAAGAAAAGAGAATTAAAAAAAATTGAAGTGAGGCAATTTATCTAAGTGAAGATCAATACAGGGAGTGAACTTAATTTTAGAGTTAAGTTTGAGAAGGTGAAGCGTTCTCAAATAGACAAGTGAGGATAGGGATGTGCACTATTGTGACCAAGTGAGGGAAAAGAAAAGGGGAGAGAGAAAAAAAAAAAAAAAAAAAAAAAAAGGAAAGAAAGGAAAAATAATAAACTGTGAATTAAATCGTGTTATTTAGATCCAGCCAGGGATGCAGAGATCAGGGACGTTATTAATGTTAGGCAATTTTATGCCAATTTGTTAATTGTCTTACTGTTGCTAATCTTCAAAAGACACAATAAAGGAAATGGTATCTCTGAAAGCAGCAACAGCAATTTCTTAATTAGATTTATATCCAAGAAAATATTATTCCAGCAATTATATACAGTATATTTTATAGGTAAGCAAACATATTCACAGTGACCTAGTTATATCCTGGTTCAGTCAGTTTCATTTGTATTTTATTTTCAGAGAAGTTAAAATATCTCTTCTTTAAAGAAAATTTATAAGGTAGTTTTAACTAATGATCTTTATATTTCTATATAAACTTTCTCCCTGTCCAATAGTAAGGGATAGTATTTTATTTTCAGGGAACATAGGAGATTTATTCTTAGGAAAGAGTTATTAGATAATATAACTGAGGATCTTTTATCTCTATATAGCCCTTCCCTCCAAGCAGTAATAATGGGTAATATATCCTGAAAAAGGTTATAGTAAATTTCTCTGGTATTGAATTATTAATTCCTTATTCACACTCAATAACCTTTGATTTTTTTTTTTTTTCCTCCCCTTCTCCTCTCCCTTCTCTCTCCCCTGAGAATGTTTCACTTTTTAGAGGAGAAAGTACAATGTCTTTTTACATACTATGCACATTTTACACATTCTTAAGCATTAACATTTTTGCCTAGATTTGCTCAATACATTGATATGACAAAAATTGTAGCGACAAGTAATATAGTTAAATAAAATTAAATGTGCCAAACAAATCATATGCAGAAAAAAGAATCATATAAGGAGCCAATGAAAAAAAAAAAAAAAAAAAGTTCCTTTATATAGTTAATAAAGTTCAGCCAGTTCTTGTATGTATGCAGCTCGTCACCTTACCTGGGTCATTCTATGCATCAGCGTTCAACTAATAGCCAGGTAGGTGGGCAGAAAGAGCCTTCAATATGAGAAAATGCCAAAATTGCTGATACCTATTAGAGGGGTTAATTATACAGCCATCTTCCATAGCATTTTTACCAGGATCCATACATTGTTCCCCAGGACATGCAGCTCTGGTTGGTATCCCCAAAAAAAAGGTGAAGAGAGAAAAACATGCTCCCAGATTGAGCACCTCCTAATTTAGCGCTTACCCACAGCGTCTCGAGGAACCAGAGCAGAGATATGCAGAGGCGCTGCACAGGGAGATCTCAGCGGCAACTGCCAGGCTAGCTACACACAGCCCCGACCTCCCACGCAGCACCGGTGGGGGAGGGGGGATTCTCCAGCAAGCTTTCAGTCCGGCACCGAGCAGAGCCGCTTCGAGTACTTATCGCTCCCTGCTTGAAGATGCGGCTCCGCCACCACACTTCAGCTCAGTCTCACGGATGATTTCTGTCTCCCTCACAACTTCGGTGGGGGAGAGGAAGGTATGTGGGGGGTCCGCCGCGCTGCTGTGGGTACTCAGGGCAGGAGTCAGGAAAAAAACATCAGGTCCTTTGTTAGTGCAGCAGTGTTGATATATGTAAATAGCCTTATCCTCCCACGCAGCACCGGTGGGGGAGGAAAGGGTATGGAGAGAATCTGCTGTTATCCTGCAGGTAATTAGGGCCAGGTTCAAGGCAGTTTATCAGTATAGCAGAGAGAGTGTATAAAGATAGCCTCAACCTCCCACGCAGCACCGGTGGGGGAGGGAGGCACTCTGTTCCTCTTTGAAGTTATATCACAAGTTCTAATATATATAAAAAGAGGAAGCCCAAGGTATAGGCTTTTTGCAAGCTGACTAATAATGTCAGCACAGTGGGATGTCTGTCCACTGTCTGGTTCCAGGAGCGTTGATACAGGCTATCCAAGAAGCTACCCAGGTCCCTGGGTTTGGCACGAGAAACTCCACCAGCAGCTGCAGGACTGGAAGGTAATCACACACAGGTGTGTGCAGTTAGCTCCTCCTCCGGAAACCACTCCTCCAGAGCCCCCCTAATCCCTTTTATAGGTAATACAGAGATCCCCTTCCTTAAAACTCAATGCTTGAACATTGATATGACTCGGATATCCAAAGCGGTCTTCCACAGGTATTGTCCTTAACTGGTTTACTTATATGCAATTGCAAAACATAAAAGTGTTGGATTACTACACAGACCACTAACCCCACTGGAATCACTCTGCTTGGTGTCCAGTGCACCAAAGCATCTGATATCAATTGCATATTGTTTACTAATGTCACACAAAGAAGCTCCTCTACCTAGCTATACTGAACAGTGGAATAGAGAACTTCCACACCCTCTTAATGATAAGGAATGGAAGTTAATATTTTACAATCACATAGGGGCCTCAGTGTTGGCAAGAGTTCTAAAATGTAATTATAATTTTTTATCCCGTTGGTACTATACCCCTGACAAAATTAAAAAGTTGTACAAACAGACGGACGGGAGGTGCTGGAGAGGATGTGGAGAGCAGGGATCATTCCTTCCCATCTAGTGGGATTGTAAATTAATAGTACCCTTCTGGCAGACGGTATTAGACACAATAGACAGTAGGTTAAATATTACCCTCACAAGATAACCTAACCTCTTGCTATTCCATGATCTCGCTAAGTTAAAAGACAAGCCCGAAACACATCTTCTATTTCTGATACTCAATAGTGTCAAAACACTCATTCCTAGACACAGGAAATCAATTAACACCCCTTAACTGGACAAATGTATGTCCCAAACTGACTGATACCTACATTTAAAGAGATTCAGATACATGAGAGATGACAAGATAGAATCCCATGAGTACATGCTGACCCTCTAGAAACCCCATACAATTATTTAAACTTAACACACAAATCTACAGGAAACACCACCTACACTAACCCCTCTTCCCGAGTGTGTAAAAGACCCCTTTCCCTTCCCTCCAATCCATATCCCTCTTCACCCCCCCCTTCTTTCTTTTCCTTTTTTCTTCTCTCTCTCTCTCTTCCTCCTCTCGCCTATCAGATCTACCACTTACTTTCCACTCTTGAAACGCAAAATAATTACTGTTATATAAATAGTTGTTCTTATGTTCATATGAGTTATTTTTTCACAGAACCGCCTGCAAAGTTGTTCAATTAAATTAATGTTTTATGTATTTATTTAAAATGTCGAGTTATTACTGCTTGAGAAAAAAACTGGAACGGATTGTTGCTGCTTTAAGGAAAAACTCTAAATCCTGTGCTAGAGACTTTATATGACATGGACACTCATGGATTGTCGTTCCATTGAACTAGTCATATATACCGGTAACACTATGCATAAGACCCTTAACGTGTGTATTCTTGTCCATCTTTATTGTTGTGTATATTATGATTCTTCAATAAAGCTTTGGGGGAAAAAAACTAGCCTCAAACAAATATGCCTTTAATTACTGTAAAAAAAAAAAAAGGCAAGTTTATTCAAACAATGTGATCAATGAATCCAAATCAGTGAGTTAACATTAGAGGTAATAGCAATGCCTCTAGATGCAGGTCAGGCAAAGCAGTAAAAACACAAAAATGATATAGGGGTCAATTTATCAAGCTACATCTAAAGACTGCTGCTCCATAACCTGTCCGCCTGCTCTGAGGGGGCGGACAGAAATCAACCTGATCTAATATGATCAGGTTGATTGACACCCCCTGCTAGCGGCCGATTGGCCGCGAATCTGCTGGGGGCAGCATTGCACCAGCAGTTCACAAGAACTGCTGGTGGAATGACATTTATCAGTGTGCGGCGGACATGATATGCTACATCGTATCATGTCCGTCCACACTTTAATAAATTTACCCCAAAAACTGCTTTTTTCACACAATTAGATATTTTATGCATGTGGCCACATTAAAATTAACTCTGAAGACCACAAAGTATCAGGTTAGCAGAGGAAGGCCTGTGAACCCTAATGTTTAGTCAGATTTTATTACCAAAACCAAGTAAAAAAATATTATTTTTGTAGTGCAATTCAGATCCAGGGACCAACATGGGTCAGTGATACTTCAAATTATATTTATGTAGTGGAGACTAATAGAGGGGTGATGAAGAGGAGCGATGGAGAGAAATGAAGAACAAAAGAGAAATGATGAGGAATGGAGGAGTAAAATTAATAAGGCACATAGGCAGACATCCCAACCTGCAAAAACTCATTTCAGGGAGGTGACTTCACCCGCTACTGCACCGCCACCCCTTATCATTAAAGTAGCTTCCCACTAAAGTCACATTAAAAAAGTAGCTTTATTGCACAACCACATACAACAAACCTATTTTTCAGTGATTGTAATCTTGTTGAATGCTTAAATATTTTAGAATACGAAGTTTAATTACGTGCAGTAAATAAGGTAGCATTTGTGTTTTATTTTATTAAAATCAGTGGGGGCTTTTTGGTTACTGATGCATGCTTTAAGGGTTTTATAATGTCCCAGCAACTAAAGGCATTCCTTAAAGAAACACTTTTCCAGATTTGGGCCACATTGGATCATGGTACTTGGAGTTTCAGGGAGATTGCATTCCATTTGCTGGCATCAGAGAGTCGCTATTACAATCAGGGAGACTCCTTGAACTTCAGGGAGAGTTGGGATGACTGCATAGGTCACCCCAAGGTAATCTAGAAAATATAACCTGGAAAGTGGGATTCAATGTAAGCACAAATAAATACAGAGTTTCTATTTTATCAAATAATAGAAGAAAAGTGCTCCCAGCATTTTACTCTGCATTGAAATTTGTATTCATACTTAAAAACAATGCTTGAGAGGGGGCAAGGGAGAAAACAAAAGTTTCCCAGCTGCCAATATAAATGCTGAACCACACAGTGTATGCAGCTCACCTTCTTAGCTTCCCCTGTGTGCTGTCACACCGGACGGTTCAGAAAGGGGGAGGATAGTAAATAGAGGAGCCGCAGTAAATATTTACTTTGAGCTATAATGGAACAGGGACACCTTCAGGTAAAAATTAGAAGTGCAGGCACAAATTTGATTTTAACCGGCACAACTTTCTTTCTGCAGACATGCTGCATTTTCTGGGATAACATCGCAGACTGCAGCATGTTCTGCCTTGGGGGGCATGTCATTTGCCTTCATATGATAAGAGAGCACTGATTATGTTCTTTTACCATATGAAGCCAGATCGCCAATCATTACAGACAGTGATAGTGTAGGAGTCTGGAGGGAGGCGGGTGGGCGGCACATCTCTGGAAGAGATGTTAGGTAGGGGAGATGGAAGGATGGGTTCCTACACTACAGAAAAATTGCTGGCAAGGTGGGTCCCTACACTGATCCGTTAAATGCTGACCATTATCTGCCAGTACCTAAGAGGGTGGTTACCAGTAGGGGGGGGGGGGGAGTTGTTTGTGAGGATAATCCCTACACTACAGCAAATATTAACCTTACAAACTAACTGATTAACTTCACTGCTGGGAAGTGTGGTGTGTAGCTGCAATTAGTGGTCTTCTTATTGCCAAAACACAATTGAGATGCATGTCTGCTCTTTCTGAACAAAGGGGATACCAGAGAAGCTTTTACAACCATTTGTATTATGACTGCAGTAGTTGTGTGTAAATAATTTTAGTGAAAAACCAAAAGTTTGTTAAAAAGTTAATGATTTATTTTTTTAATGATTGTATTTGGCAGCCCATTTGTAGCATAAAATATACTAAAATGAGCCTAGATCAATAGAGTAAAATACAAAAGAACATAATAATTTATTTGTATAAACTTTAAAAAACTTATGTCTACTCCTCCTGTATCATATGATAGGCATCTGCCAATCATAAATGCATATACGTATATTCAGTGAATTATTGCACACGCTCAGTAGGAGCTGGTGACTCAAAAAGTGTAAATATAAAAAGATATTTTGTTAATGGAAGTAAATTGGAAAGTTAAGTATTAATATTGAGTTCATACCAATTATTTGGATTTGTTCAAATTCTGATCCCTAAATATTTAAAATACTTTTTTAAAAGAAAATCTGGGCATTTGTTTGTTTTTTAATAACCAACACCTAGATTATGAGTTTTGCGTTAACAGCTGTGCGGTGCTAACGAGCAGTTTATGTTCACCGCTCACTTACAGACATCACTGGTATTACAGGTTTTTACAAACCCGGCGTTAACCGCAAAAAAGTGAGCGAAGAGCAAAATTTTGCTCAACATCTCACCTCAATACCAGCGCTGCTTAAGTCAGCGGTGAGCTGGCTGAACGTGCTTGTGCACGATTTCCCCATAGGAATCAATGGGGGAGAGCTGGGTGGAAAAAAAACTAACATCTGTAAAAAAAAAAAAGCGTAAAGCTCCTAACGCAGCCCCATTGATTCCTATGGGGTAATACATTTATGTCTACACCTAACATGAACCCTGAGTCTAAACACCCCTAATCTTACACTTATTAACCCCTAATCTGCCGCCCCCGACATCGCCACCACCTGCATTATATTATTAACCCTAATCTGCTGCTCCGGACACAGCCGCCACCTACATTATACTTATTAACCCCAAATCTGCCGCCCCCAATGTCACACCAACCTAACTACATTTATTAACCCCTAATCTGCCACCCACAACGTCGCCGCCACTATAATAAACATATTAACCCCTAAACCTAAGTCTAACCCTAACCCCCCCTAACTGAAATATAATTTTAATAAATGTAAATAAAATTACTACAATTACCTAAATTATTCCTATTTACAACTAAATACTTACCTATAAAATAAACCCTAAGATAGCTACAATATAACTAATAGTTACATTGTAGCTATCTTAGGGTTTATTTTTATTTTACTGGCAACTTTGTATTTATTTTAACTAGGTAGAATAGTTATTAAATAGTTATTAACTATTTAATAACTACCTAGTTAAAATAAAGACAAATGGGGCGTGTCTCTAGGCAGTACCTTGAATGGTAGCAATATCGGTTGCTCCAAGGGATTCACAGATAATCTGCCTTTTATCAGTGACCAAGAAGCTCATCCAACTCCCACACTTTGATATTAATAATCCACAGACCAACCTGAGTTGGGTGATACTAAATCATTGGTATTATAACCTTTGGAAATCGATCTTGAGCGTTGAGGCCTAAGGCAGTTACTTCAGTAAAGGCTCTCAACACCCCCCCCCCCCCCGGTATCTTGTAAGCCGGGTATGCAGTGCAAAGACACTGACACTTCTTGCATATAAGGGGAGAGTAGCTTGTGGTATAACCCCGGACAGCAGAACTGCATCTGCCTTCAGAGACAAGGGAATTTTCTTCATGCTATTAAAGCACTGCCCTTTCAATATGGCGCTGGATTCTAAATGGATCATCCGGGAAGTTGCAGCCATGCTTAACTCTCACTACAATGAGCTGTGCGCAATCATTGCCGAGGAATATGCCTCTCTAAAAGATACATGTGCAAGGGCTAAGGGTGAACTGCAGGCCTCACAGAAACTGAAAGCCAAATGTATTAAGTACCAGCTCCAAACACCTTTGGTAACTATAACTAACAAATGCATACAACCCTTGCTCTCTTGCGAAAGCTTTTCAACTAGTGACCCAAACACTTTGGATAAGTAGCCAGGCGAACTGAGGGAGCATTCGGCTAGCCCGGAGGGGAGAACCATATCGCTAGATTGCTCCGTATATAAGGAGGAGAATGCTGCAAAAGGAAGTCTGATGCTGGCACGGAATGTTAGCAGCAGCTTAGACCTAAGGATGATCCTGCAGAACTCAGTTGCAAAGGTACCTGCTCATAGCATGTGGGATCTGAGACCTACGAATACAATTCACCAGCCCTATGTTGCTCCGTCGGAGGATCCAGCTGGGACCCGTGGGTCCTCATCAGGGGAGACAGATTCGTCCGGAGAGGTGCTACATCTTCTTTGCAGAAGCCATTATCAGCAGTGTAAAACCGGAGTAGGTTGAACTTATCCCTAAGCCGCTGTCGCATGGCAGATTCAGTGCGAACAATCAAGGTATAGATCCATGAATCTGCTTAGCGACATAATACCTGTCACTCATTGGAGAACTAATTTGCTGAGGATAATGAACTCTAAGGATACGAGTTGATACTAAGAGGACCTGAACGGTTTACACAAGGTACTATGATCAGCACGCTGCTAGAAATCTGCCTTCAGTTTACTTTGGGCCCCGCATGGAGCACAGATCATATATTAGGCTAATATAGTAATTGAGTCCTCCTATTATGTTGTATGTCACTGTGCTGGTTTACGGGGGTTAATGTTTATACATGCTGCGATACCTCTAGCTATTGCCATGCAGCTTTATGCTCTACATAACACTTAGGAAGTTTACTTTGATGTCTGTAGCCACGTATACACGGACTAGGTCTGCAAGCTTCACATGTCTCAACTTTGGACTCTGTGGGCACTCAGATTACACATAAGTCAAATATGGATTATTACCTGTTTATTCATGTTCCTGATTTATTTTTATGGCTCTGTTGTGTTCGTGCAGTATGTGTCTCTCTGCTGGTGGTATGAGGTGTGTGCATCCTAAGTCTATCAGTTATTGCATATATTTTCATAGAGGTAAATTATCTAATAACGACTGTTTCCTTATCATTGCGTTGCCATATTCCTGTTTGCCTTCTATGGTTTGGGGGGGGCTAATATAGTAGAACCACTTAGGCTGCCTTGTGTAACCCCTTAACTGTGCGCTCTGACTACTAGCTTCCAGGTTCACCCCTCCTTGGTTATATTTCCTTATATGAAAAGGCAGTGCTTCTGCATTTAAGCTCACATGTTTTTTTCTTTTAACCATATAGTTTGACTGGATAACCATCCACGTCTGATATTATTCTCTACAGTTAAGAGCTATAGATCCCTCCTATAGATAATGGTATGTTCTCCCCCCCCCCCCACTCCAATAGTTGCCATAACTTACAAATCCCTCCGGTCTCACACAAGGTCTAAATAACAAGGTTATGTCTTGATAAGAGCATTTTTTACAATGGTAAGTGTGAAAATTGTTACCCATTCTCCCCAACCATGGCTATTCTCATATACTCCCATTTGTTGCTTCACAATTGCAATGTTTCACATATCAATGGTCCATGAGTGGCCATTTGAATCATCAGATTTCCACCTCTATAATACTTAAATTTAGCAGGGACCAAGAGTGTCCTCTTGTGTGGATGGAGGGAATTATTTGTTATAATGAGGTTCTAACTTTAACATGCTCCAACGCATCAATAATATTTATTTCCATTGTTCAGATACCTAAATACTGTACTAATCAGTGATATGTCTCTATCTACGTGTGTTGTACATGAATATATTACTGTAAATTGTTATTTCCTCAATAAAAAACTTTAAAAAAAGCCCTACCCTACACTAAATTACAAATCTAGACTAAATTACAAATAGCCCTTAAAAGGGTCTTTTGCGGGGCATTGCCCCAAAGTAATCAGCTCTTTTACCTGTAAAAAAAAAATTACAACCCCCCCAACATTAAAACCCACCACCCACACAACCAATCCTACTCTAAAACCCACCCAATCCCCCCTTAAAAAAACCTAACACTAACCCCTTGAAGATCACCCTACCGTGAGACGTCTTCACCCAACCGGGCAGAAGTGGTCCTCCAGACGGGCAGAAGTCTTCATCCAAGCTGGGCAGAAGAGGTCCTCCAGATGGGCAGAAGTCTTCATCCAGACGGCATCTTCTATCTTCATCCATCCGGCGCGGAGCGGGTCCATCTTCAAGACATCCGACGCGAAAAATCCTCTTCAAACGATGGCCGACTGAAGAATGAAGGTTCCTTTAAATGACGTCATCCAAGATGGCGTCCCTTCAATGCCGTTTGGCTAATAGAATTCTATCAGCCAATCAGAATTAAGGTAGAAAAATCCTATTGGCTGATGCAATCAGCCAATAGGATTGAAGTTCAATCCTGTTGGCTGATCCAATCAGCCAATAGGATTGAGCTGGCATTCTATTGGCTGTTCCAATCAGCCAATAGAATGCAAGCTCAATCCTATTGGCTGATTGCATCAGCCTATAGGATTTTTTCTACCTTAATTCCGATTGGCTGATAGAATTCTTTTTTTAAATTGTAATTAATTGTATTTAGTTTAGGGAATTAATTTAATTATAGTGTAGTGTTAGGTGTAATTGTAACATAGGTTAGGTTTTATTTTACAGGTAAATTTTTTTCTTTATTTTAACTAGGTAGTTATTAAATAGTTAATAACTATTTAATAACTATTGTACCTAGTTAAAATAAATACAAAGTTGCCTGTAAAATAAAAAATAAACCCTAAGATAGCTACAATGTAACTATAGTTATATTGTAGCTATCTTAGGGTTTATTTTATTGGTAAGTATTTAGTTTTAAATAGGAATCATTTAGTGAATTGTAGTAATTTTATTTTGATTTATTTAAATTATATTTAAGTTAGGGGGGGGTTAGGGTTAGACTTAGGTTTAGGGGTTAATAACTTTATTATAGTGGCGGCGACGTTGGGGGCGGCAGATTAGGGGTTAATAAATGTAGGTAGGTGTCGGCGGTGTTAGGGCCGGCAGATTAGGGGTTAATAATATTTAACTAGTGTTTGCGATGCAGGAGTGCTTCGGTTTAGGGGTTAATATATTTATTATAGTAGCGGCGATGTCCGGTTCGGCAGATTAGGGGTTAAAATATTTATTTTAGTGTTTGCGATGTGGGGGGCCTCGGTTTAGGGGTTAATAGGTAGTTTATGAGTATTAGTGTACTTTTAAGCACTTTAGTTAAGAGTTTTATGCTACGGCGTTGTAGTGTAGTAAAACTCTTAACAACTGATTTTAAAATGCGGTATCAGTCTTGACAGGAGAGGCTGTACCGCTCACTTTTGGTCAGACTCATAATACCGGCACTATGCAAGTCCCATTGAAAATATAGGATACGCAATTGACATAAGTGGATTTGCTGTATTTCCGAGTCTGGCCAAAAAAGTGAGCGGTGAGCCTATCATTTCAAGACTCGTAATACCAGCGGGCGTTAAATAGCAGCGTTGGGACCTCTCAACGCTGCTTTTTAAAACTAACGCAAGACTCGTAATCTAGCCGCAAATGTTTTCTAATTTTATTTGATTTACCTTGAACCCTGTAAAAGTCGTATAGTAGGATAATATCTTAATTATTTTTGGTATATTTTCTTCCATTCTATTATTAAATAATACCAAATCATCAGCATATAATGCCAATGTAATTTTCTACCCGTTATGTCTAATCCATGAATATTTTATCTAATCCAGATTGTAAAAGGTTTTATTACTAGATTAAATAGTATGAGTGATAAGGGACAACATTTTGTATTGTCACTTTATATAAATTAATTAAATTAGATTCTTTATCGTTGACCAAAATTTTAGCTGCAGGATACTTATATAGAGCTTCAACCAATTTAATACATTTATTTCCTATATTAACTTTTCCTAATACATTTATTAAAGGGATATATAACCCTTTTTTCTTTTTTTCATGATTCAGATAGAGTCTGACATTTTCTACATTTAGCCACCAATAAACAAGCGATACCCATGTCTGAACCAAAAATGGTCCAGCACCTAAGCTTACATTCCTGCTTTTCAAATAAAGATACCAAGAAAACGAAGCAAAATTTATAATAGGAGTAAATTAAAAAATTGCTTAAAATTGCATTCTCTATCTGAATCATGAAAGAAAAAAAATGTTTTATATCCCTTTAAATGGTCCCATATCATTTTATCAAATGCCTTTTCTGCATCTATTAAAATTATTGCTGGGTCCTTTATATCAGTTTTGTCCTTCAATTTTTCATTATCCATTGTTTCTAATACTATAACCATTAAAACCTGTTTAATATTATCTCTTGACGATCTTCCCTTTATGTTGCCTGTCTGGTCTTCATGTATTAGATATTAGCAGAACGAGTTCAACTAGTAATTAAAAATCTATATGCTTTTTTCCCTGGTTTTAATATTAAACAGATTCAAGATTTTTTTTTTAATTTAACCTAGGTGTACTACCTTCATTCCATTGGTAATTATATAATTTAACTAAAGTTTGTGATATTTCTTGTTGAAAAATCTTATAATATTCTAATTGGAAGATTATCCGGTCACAAGGCTTTATTTTTAAAATCATTTTTAATTATCCTTATAACTTCTCAATAATTGTTATTTGATCTTGTGTTAATTGTGTAAGGGTCATCTTGTTCCAAAATTCTTTTTATCTTGATCTATAAAAGGTTTAGAATAAATCTCTGAAAAGTATCTTTCAAATTCAATTATTTGTTTCACGTGAACTTTCCTATTTCCATCTACTTTTATATCTGCTATTTTATTTAAATTTCTCTTCATCTTAGTTAAATGTGCTAAAATCTTAACAGATTTGTGTCCAGATCTATTGAATAGACTCTTATTAGTTCTATGTGCTTTTAGATATGAGTCTCTTTTTCCTGTTTCATAGTTTTATATTTATTCCACTTAAACTGTCTTCATAACTTTTGTTTTATTAATTGTAACTAAGCTTTTTTTCTCTTTAAGTTTGCCAAACTTCATCCAAAATTCTTTACTCAAATTATTTGGGCCATATATATTACAAAAAGTTAAATCTATATTATTTTAATTTTAATTGTTATTATAATAAGTTATCCTTCTTTATCAAGCTCTTGTGAATTTATTTTGACATTTTTAACATCTGTTTCATTGAAATGCATTTCCTGAAGAAAGTATAAATCAGTTTTGCATTTATTTAAATGTTTGAAAACACTTTTCATTTTTACAAACTTACATTTTGAGTAATCTATAATATTAGAAATATTCCAAAATCCAAAATTCCTATTCCAAATCCATAGAGTTTTAATATTAAAAATTGAGGAGAGTCCAATATCTCTCATAAATCAGGATCTTCAAATTTTCACTAAAATTCTTGCCAACTGCCTATAAATGATACTACAATCCCTGAAACACCCGGACCAGGTGGGTTTCATAAAAGACAGAGAAGCACCCAAAAACATTAGACAAATGAATAATATAATTGATTATCTAAACAAAACTCGTGCACCTTCTCTGCTTCTCTCCCTGGATGGGGAGAAGGCGTTCGATAGGATAGACTGGAGCTACATGCAGGTTGTGCACTATCACATGGGATTTTAGGGACCCTTTATCAGAGCCCATAAGGCGATTTACTCCTCGCCAACAGCACAAGTTTCCTCAGCAGGATATAAATCTAAACTTTTTCCTATACTCAATGGCACAAGGCAAGGCTGTCCCCTTTCTCCCCTTATATTCGCCCTCTTCATTGAACCCCTAGCGGCAGGAATCAGACTATCCCCTGACGTTATGGGAGCTTCCATATTGAATACTGAATACAAATTCTATGTGCAGGTTACATATTATTAACAATAACCAAGCCACTTCTTTCACTCCTTAACTTATACAATTTATAAGATACATTTTCCACGATTTCATTGTATAAAGGTAATCTCAATAAATGTGAGACGCTACCAATTGCTTTACTACCCTAAATGAAAAAAACAATATCAATTAATTTTGAGGGTTTATACAGAGTGGCAGATGTATTAGAAAACAAGAAAGGAATTCACCCAGATACAGAACAAATTAACCCCCTTGAAACTACACTGGTACCAGTATCTCCAGATATCTTCCTCTTTACAACAATTACCCAGCAATGCGCCATCTCCATCTAACACAAATCCTTGAAAATTTATTTAAGGCATAAAATAGACCTAAACAGACTCTGGGCTTTTCATGCGATACAGAGGGCTTCCAATAACACTAAATCTCTGACTATGTTAAACTGGGAAAAGGATCTAGGTATTAATCTGGAAAAAATAATCTGGAATAAAATATTTAGTTCAGCTAGTAAAGGCCTTCTAGATGTGTATTTATGAGAGAACACCATAAAAACCATATTCAGATGGTATCTAACCCCCTTAAAAACGGCACATATGTCCCCCACAGGCACTAAATTCTGTTACAGAGGATGCAGAGATTTGGGCTCTTACCGACACGTGGTGGGATTGTAAAAAAATAAAACCAATATGGGAAGCATTATCCTCTCTACTCAGCACCCTCTTAGACGATAACATACAACTAACTATCTCCCATGCCGTTCTACATTAACCTAACCGAAAATATAACAAGTCTATCAACTCTTTTATCAGAATCCTTTGCACAGTTACTAGAACCTGTATAGCAAAATACTGGAAAATAGGAGTACCCTCATGGTCGGAGATTCAGCATAAAATCACACTCACCACACAATGTATGAATCGGCAGCATGGATATTGAATCTAGAGAGTCGATTCAGAAAATCTGGTTTCACTGGATTCTAAAGGATAACCCCCATATTCATTGACTATTAATTCCTATAAGTACTGATCAATCCGTTGAGGGACTTCACACTCACTCTCACCTTTAACACAACAATCGATAGACAGGGAGGTAACAGCTACTTAAACAACATATTAGCATACAACATAGATCTCAGCATCTAGTTTAACATTTTGTTTATTTTATTTCCATTCTTTTATGTTGAACACAACCTGTCTGTGCAGGACTGAGTTTTTCTATCCCTGTCTCCACATTATGATGTGAAATATATTATATTGCTGGACTCTCCAACGGGGACTTATACTTGCCTCCAAGTTTCCACGAGACACAATCATTTCAAAGAGAACTCTACTGATTGATCCCGATGTCTTGATTCAATAATCAGGCAAAGTTTACTCTTATACTCATGTTCACTATGAATTGTTACTGTCTTTAAAAAAAATTCTAATAAAAGATTTAAAGATAAAAATTAAGGAGAGATGAATATAAAACAAAGAAATAAAAACCTCATATATTTTATTCTTATTTGCCATTTTTCCCCGCTTTTTTCTTTAAACTATATAAATAAAGAAACATCAAACAAATGTAAGAAAAAAACAGACAGGAAAAAAATTACATCTTAACATTATCATTTTATTTTAAATTTCCTTATATACTGCTGAATTTCTTTAACGTTGCTGAATGTTAACATCCCTGTGCTTGTTCTAAGTCTGACTTTAGCTAGATATACCATAAAAGCATCTAAACCATATTTTATTAGTTGGAAACAAAATGGTGCAATTTCCTTCCTTTCTTTTATAGTTACTGAGGAGAAGGATCTATTTGTAGATCTCTTATTATTTTTCCAGCTCTTATTATTGCTATTTTATCTTGATAATTTAACAGTTTAGCTATTACCATCCTTGGTATTATTGTACTATCAGATTCATCCTTTATATGCTGACTCTATAAACCCTTTCTACTTTTAGAGGTATAATATTTCAATCCATTTTTAGAATTACTTGTAATTTATTGGATACAAAATGTATTAAATCTAAAGACTCTCTAAAGCCAATAATTCTGATATTATTTCTTGTGGATCTACAGGGAGTGCAGAATTATTAGGCAAATGAGTATTTTGACCACATCATCCTCTTTATGCATGTTGTCTTACTCCAAGCTGTATAGGCTCGAAAGCCTACTACCAATTAAGCATATTAGGTGATGTGCATCTCTGTAATGAGAAGGGGTGTGGTCTAATGACAACACCCTATATCAGGTGTGCATAATTATTAGGCAACTTCCTTTCCTTTGGCAAAATGGGTCAAAAGAAGGACTTGACAGGCTCAGAAAAGTCAAAAATAGTGAGATATCTTGCAGAGGGATGCAGCACTCTTAAAATTGCAAAGCTTCTGAAGCGTGATCATCGAACAATCAAGCGTTTCATTCAAAATAGTCAACAGGGTCGCAAGAAGCGTGTGGAAAAACCAAGGCGCAAAATAACTGCCCATGAACTGAGAAAAGTCAAGCGTGCAGCTGCCAAGATGCCACTTGCCACCAGTTTGGCCATATTTCAGAGCTGCAACATCACTGGAGTGCCCAAAAGCACAAGGTGTGCAATACTCAGAGACATGGCCAAGGTAAGAAAGGCTGAAAGACGACCACCACTGAACAAGACACACAAGCTGAAACGTCAAGACTGGGCCAAGAAATATCTCAAGACTGATTTTTCTAAGGTTTTATGGACTGATGAAATGAGAGTGAGTCTTGATGGGCCAGATGGATGGGCCCGTGGCTGGATTGGTAAAGGGCAGAGAGCTCCAGTCCGACTCAGACGCCAGCAAGGTGGAGGTGGAGTACTGGTTTGGGCTGGCATCATCAAAGATGAGCTTGTGGGGCCTTTTCGGGTTGAGGATGGAGTCAAGCTCAACTCCCAGTCCTACTGCCAGTTTCTGGAAGACACCTTCTTCAAGCAGTGGTACAGGAAGAAGTCTGCATCCTTCAAGAAAAACATAATTTTCATGCAGGACAATGCTCCATCACACGCGTCCAAGTACTCCACAGCGTGGCTGGCAAGAAAGGGTATAAAAGAAGAAAATCTAATGACATGGCCTCCTTGTTCACCTGATCTGAACCCCATTGAGAACCTGTGGTCCATCATCAAATGTGAGATTTACAAGGAGGGAAAACAGTACACCTTTCTGAACAGTGTCTGGGAGGCTGTGGTTGCTGCTGCACGCAATGTTGATGGTGAACAGATCAAAACACTGACAGAATCCATGGATGGCAGGCTTTTGAGTGTCCTTGCAAAGAAAGGTGGCTATATTGGTCACTAATTTGTTTTTGTTTTGTTTTTGAATGTCAGAAATGTATATTTGTGAATGTTGAGATGTTATATTGGTTTCACTGGTAAAAATAAATAATTGAAATTGGTATATATTTGTTTTTTGTTAAGTTGCCTAATAATTATGCACAGTAATAGTCACCTGCACACACAGATATCCCCCTAAAATAGCTATAACTAAAAACAAACTAAAAACTACTTCCAAAACTATTCAGCTTTGATATTAATGAGTTTTTTGGGTTCATTGAGAACATGGTTGTTGTTCAATAATAAAATTAATCCTCAAAAATACAACTTGCCTAATAATTCTGCACTCCCTGTATCTTTTAATTCTATATTTTTTTATTTTGTGGATCATGTATATTTTTCTCATGGGATAATCTTCTGCTTGTCTGTCTTCTAAATCAGAAATTATTTGTTCCTTTTTTTTTTTTTAATAGTTTTTACTGAGATTCAATTGAAGGCATTAAAAGCATACATGTCAAAAGTTATACAGAGAAATTATTTATATATATATATATGTCCAATAAAAGCTAGGCTAGATAAACATAGCATGGTAATGAGACATGTTACAGATAAATAAATGAGTATAATTTTTGCCTGTGGGACTATACGCCTTCTAGATGATCCATGAGGCCACTTTTGGACCTCTAGTTACTATAGAGATAAAAGAAATCTAAAAAAGGCACCCATAAATACATGGAGACCACTCTCCCGTCTCAAATGGCGAATCTTGATTTCCTACTTTTAAAGGGCATATAACAAACTCTTGGAGCCTCAACTGAAACAAGTTTAACTAGCCAGTTGCGAAAAAATTATAAAGGCTTGCAATTAACTATAAAATTAACAACAATAACATATCGATTGAGTGAACTTAAGTTGGAACTATATGCATGGTTTGGGAATGTAGGACCTTAGTGGGATATATTTTCCTATGTTTATTAGGTAAACTGAGTGGGGGGAACAGAGCTGGTAGTACGATAAAAAGGGGTAACTGATCTAGGTAGTAGTATGGTAAAGGGTGTATCTTCAATATTTAAATATAAGGAGCATAGTAAGAGGGTATCCAGATTTAAAAATTGTCAGGTTTTTTTTTTTTGGGGGGGGGGGGGTTTGGACTGCATATGAAATTAACTTTGCTAGTGGAGGAGGATTGTAGTACTTACGGGGCCACTCCTGCATCCTGCAAATATATTAAATATGATGTAAGCAAAACTATGTCATATGTTGGGAGGAAGTTGTCCCATATGTATCAAAGTTTAATGATCTAATAAAAACATAAGTTAGGGTAACCTGCATTATTATGTAGCTTAAGCTATAGGCTTATTGGGACCTATCTTTGTAAAAATGTATTGGGATTTGACTATATTATATTATTTAAGTCTTATAAGAATAACTATAGCTAAATATGACAGTGTTTGCCACGCTAGAGCAAAAGACACAATGTTCAGTATACTATCTATAGGCTAAACAGCCTATTCTCAATTGGGCATCGTGATATAGCCTTACTATGTTCAGGAGAGCAGCCCAGGTGCATAATACGTATACAGAATAGCAGTATTATAATTTCAATCAAAAAATCAACTAGGTGTTGCAAAAAATGGGAATACAGTAAACATAACTTATATAAGTGCTAGTAAGCTATCTCAAGCTAGAGCATCTCATGGAGGTAGAGACATGGGTAGTTAAGATAGGTCCCTAGGTATAATAATGTCTATCTTGGAAAGAGTCCAGTGTCCTATTCAGACATAATAACAACAATAATAGTGCCTTTGATCTTTGGGAAATCCAGCTATAAGTTTAGACCACATATACCTTGCTGCCCCGGCCGCTGACAGCATGGTAACACCCCATTTAGCTATATAAAAGTAGAGGCAGGGAGTTATAAGTTATAAAGGAATTCTGCTCTTCTCTACCCAAATCTACCATTGTATATGTTAAATAGCACAACTAAACACTTTTAACTTACAGTTTTATCCCCTCATATTGAGCTGGTTATGTAGCTTCTATTTTTCTCAGTGGATATGGGGCATAGGGTAACAAAGAACATTCACAGAAATTGAATACTTAACAGTATTAAAGAGAGATAATGTATTTTACTAAAACAGGCTTATTCGTGTCAGAGTCCTCTATCAGAAGAATAAAAAACATGGGTTTTGTATTAGCTCAGCTGTAGCAGATTGACTTAGCAGCTCCCCAGGGCATTTGTGTCTCCCCACATACCTTCCCTGGCACACAAGAGAAAAGATACATCGGTCTCATAGGCACATAGTGGGAGCTTCTCTCTGATAATCTCCCATGAACCGGGTGGATCACTCAAAGATGGATCCTCCCAGCAACAGGCACGATCTCCAGTATAGAGAGTTAATAAAGAGGTAGGAAGGCCTACTGCATGTGGGCTCGTTATGATGAGCTGGGTGAGCTGCTTTACAGGGGCAGTTACAATAGTGTTAGATGTCTGGCGGTCTGAGTCTATCAACACTGGAGTAGTCTAATTTCAATTAGGCATTGTAAATAAAGAAGTTACCTCAGTTATTAGAGAGTTAGTTTAACTCTTTGAAGACACAGTTCAAGCTTATGTTGCACTTTCTCTTTCCAAGTTACCATCGTCGCAATCTTAGTAGTGTTATCCGCGTTGTCTGATCTCTTAAAAAAGATTGCAATAAATCTAGGGGATTAAATGAAAGAGCACCGTAATGGACGGGTGTGGCAGCCTAAGTCATATAGTACATACATCTTAGAAAGTTAATCTCCATGTTTTGAATGTTGGCAATTGTATTCAACTTTTCTGAATAACATAGGTCAGGCTGCAGTCGATTTATCCGCACCTGTATGCTGTTGAGTACAGTATATGTAGAGTTTGCTTTAAAATATATAAATGATATCATATCTGTGATATATAGTTGAGAAAAACAGCTTAAAAATGTTAAATTGAAGAGTGGAGCTTCATGGAGACGCGTCCTGCTGCTTCAGAAGCTGGCTCCGCCCCCCATTTGTTCCATAATTTTGATTCTTTCAGTCATTTCCTTTAGATTTGTAGACATATTTTCTACAACACTTTGTAATTTATCAATTTTGCTATTAAATATATCTGTCAAATATTTTAATGCTATGCATGCAATTGTATCAAATGTATTTCTTTCTCTTGGTATCCTTAATTGAAAATCATACCTAGGTAGGCCCAGGAGCTCCATGCACTTCTGGGAGATAGCTGGTAATTGGTGGCTACACATCTATGCCTCTTATTATTGGCTCACCAAATATGTTCCATTTTTTTCCCAGTAGTGCATTTCTGCTCTGGAGGTGATTTTAACTATACACAAGGGTTAAGCACATAGCACTAGGGCCATAATATACTCCTCTACCACATTAGAGCATTTTCTTTTTGTGCTTTTATGTGCCTTTAAATTCAGATACAAAGCATGGTAAAGGTCGTCAAATTCCTTGTTTAAATCGTTACAATTATACTGACTCATTTGTCATTACTCACAGTCTAACACATTAATCAACACTGGTTTTGATCACCAGCCTACGCCTCTTCAATTTTCCAGATATGTACCCATCTAACTACTTTCTATGTAAAATTATCTTTTCTGGCTACAATGATTTTCACTGTACTTTAGACTTGTATGGTTTACTTTTTATCTTTATTTAAGGATATTTTATAGGGGTAGATTTATCACAGGTCGAGCTGACATGATTATCTGTAATGAATCATGTCCGCTCGACCTCACTAAATGCAGAAAGCAAATGCTGTCTGCATTTAACATTGCACAAGCATTTCTTGTAAAATGCTTGTGCAATGCCACCCCCTGCTTTTACAACCGCACCTGTTTTACAACCTCTGCTTCTTAACATCCGCTGCATAATAAATCTACCCATAATCTTCTTTTTTTATTTCAGCTTTCAAATGCACACTTTTAAATGAAAACTAATGTAATGCTATTCTTGAAAAATCCTTATCTAGATCTTGAAATAGCTTAAAGTGATGGTAATCTCTCCCCTTTATAAAATCAGATCCGTAATGTTAGTGATATATACATATATAAAACTTTATTTTTAAAGATGCTCAAACATCATCATAAATTCCCGTTTAGGCTGCCAAGAAAGTAAAGACAACAATGACATTGAAAACAACACAATAGATACAAGTGCAAGGGATCTTAAAATCTAGTCAGCATTGCCAATGTCTGCACTGGAAAGTTACAGGGTCTATGTGATACTCAAGCTCCAGTTTTTTTTAACTGAAAAAATTAAACTAAAACAATAATTCTAACACATTTAAACTAAACATAGGGGGGAGAAGGGGAAGGGGGATGTTAGTGATATTTTAGATAGAATTTAATCAGTTGTAATGAGGTTGCGCTATAACTTACTTTTTAACATAGTTATGAAATTAAAATTCCCCGCACTCTGCCGCCCACTTCAAAAGTTAATTTTTCGTGAGCTTATGGTTTGAATTGCTCTTCAATCAGCGCTCTCCCCATATGGCACTTTTGTTGTAGCTATAACGCTGATTGGATAACAATTCAAACCATTAGCTCACAGAAAAAGTTACTTTTGAAGTGGGCGGTGGAGCACGGGAATTTGAATTTCATATCTATATTAAAAAATAAGTTAAAGCACGAATTTATTACAACTGATAAATTAAACTCCGTCTAAAATATCACTAACATTCCAGATCTGATTTTAAAAAGGAGAGAGTTTACCATAACTTTAAGAGTTAGTCCTTCCAATTCTCCATGAAGAAAAAAAAAAGTTACAGAAGCCCAGTTCTAACTTTCTCAGTTGCATTTACTTTTAAGTAGAAGATTTAAAATAATAAAATTATATGCAGGGCCCAAGTATGAAACAATGCCCCCAACTCTCCATCCACTTAACTCTAATCCCGACCACAGTTAGTAGCTTCAAAGACTGAAGTTGAGCAAATTAGAATTTCACATAAGAGCATGTTGTTACGCAGGTGAGGGAACCCACTATGTCCTCTCTCTATGTGCCACACCTGTCAAACTCCACCCGACACCAGTGGTCTCACCTAGTCCGATTATAGAGCCAGGCCTGCATGCACTAATTATTAAAGTTGATGGACAGTCACCCTTTTCCTCTACTAAAGATACATTTAACTGTCAGTGCAACAAGGTCCTTCTTGGGATTCTCTAAAGGTAAATATAACCTTAAAGGTACATGAAACCCAAACATTTTCATTAATGATTCAGATAGAGCATTCAATTTTAAACAACTCTCAATTTTACTTATAGGGCTCCATTTAACAAAAGGCGTGTGGACGAGGTTCGCTGTGATGAACCTTACTTGTTCAGCCCTGCGGTGAGTGGGCAGCAGTATGCTGCCCGCATCTAACCGACACCTAGATTACGAGTTTTGAGGTACAGCTATACCACTGAAAAATTGGCCATTGCGCGTGGAATGGCCGGTAACGCATATTACAAGTTGCGGCGGTATAGGCTGTAACGCAAGCATTTTAGCTTTAATGCAGCCCTCCATTCCGCACTAAAAAAAATGACATTTGAGTGCTGGATTTTCCATAGCGCTGTATCACAGGTTGTGCGGTCCGGCTAAAATGTTTGCAATACAGCCAATACCAACACGATCCATTTTGCAGTCTGAGACCAGTAGTTATGGATTTTGCAAAACAAAAATGTTTCACAACACTCATAACTAAAATGTTACAAAGTACACTAACACCCATTAACCTATTAACCCCTAAACCGCCACCCTTCCTTATCGCAAACACTATATTAAACCTATTAACACCTAGTCTGCCAACCCACCCACATCGCTGACACTAAAATAAACCTATTAACCTCTAAACCACCAGCCTCCCCACCGCCAACACTATATAAACCTATTAACCCCTAAACCGCTGCCCCCCACATCGTAACTAATAAACTAAACCTATTAACCCCTAATCCACCATTCCCCAACATCGCCAACACTAAACCTATTAACCTCTAAACTGCCGGCCCCCCACATCACAAAACACTAAATTAAACTATTAACCCCTAAACCAAACACCCCCTAACTTTTTAAATTAATAAAACTATCTTAAAATAAATAAAACTTACCTGTGAAATAAAAAAAACTAAGATTAAACTATAAATTAACCTAACATAACTATTCTAATAAAATAAAATTAAAAAAATACCAATTAAAAAAATGAAAATACGTGATTAAAAAAACCTAACACTACAAAAAAAAAAAAAAAAAAACCTAAATTACAAATTTAAAAAAACCTAATACGAAAAAATTAAAAAAATCTAACATTACAAAAAATAATAAACACTAAAATTACAAAAAAAATAATAAACACTAAAATTACAAAAAATAAAAAAACTCTTTTGTAGGGCATTGCCCTAAGTTAAACAGCTCTTTTACCGACAAAAAATTACAAAGTTCCCCCAACAGTAAAACCCCCCACCCAACCAACCCCCCAAAATAAAAAACCTAAGTCAAAATAAAACCTAAGCTACCTATTGCCCCTAAAGGGGCATTTGAATGGGCATTGCCCTTAAAAGGGCATTCAGCTCTTTTAGTGCTCTTAAAAGGTAATTCAGCTCTTTTACAGTGCCCATCCCTAATCTAAAAAAAAACACCCAAAAAAAAAACTAACACTAACCCAATAAAATCTACTCACGGTTCTTGAAGTCCAGACATCCATCTTCATCCAGGCGGCGAGAAGTCTTCATCCAGGCGGCGACATCTTCATCCATCGCGGGGCCATCTTTTTTCTTCATCCCAGTATCTGTTGAGGCGCGGAGCTGTGGAGGTGCGGAGCTTCTTTGTCGGCTGCACAGACATCTAGCATGGATGATCCTCTTCATACGGTCACCGCCATACACTGAAGCTTGAATTTCAACCAATAGGAATGCAAGGTACCCCATATTAAACGGGTACCTTACATTCAAGCTTCAGTGTATGGCAGTGACCATATGAAGAGGATCCTCCACTCTGGATGTCCGCGCCACGGCGACGATGCTCCGCGCCTCTACAGCTCTGCGACACCGGGATGAAGGAAGAAGATGGCCCCACGACGGATGATACTGTCGCCGCCTGGATGAAGATGAATGTCCAGACTTCAGGAACCGTGATTAGATTTTAAGGGGTTAGTGTTAGTTTTTTGTTTTTTGGGTGTTTTTTTTTTTTTTAGATTAGGTATTAGGGCTGTAAAAGAGCTGAATGCCCTTTTAAGGGCAGTAAAAGAGCTGAATGCTCCTTTAAGGGCAATGCCCATACAAATGCCCCTTTAGGGGCAATGGGTAGCTTAGGTTTTATTTAGACTTTTTTATTTTGGGGGGTAGGGTGGGGGTTTTACTGTTGGGGGGACTTTGTAATATTTTGTCTGTAAAACAGCTGTTTAACTTAGGGCAATGCCCTACAAAAGGCCCATTTAAGGGATATTGGTAGTTTATTGTAGGTTAGGGGGTGTTTTTATTTTAGGGGGGCTTTTTTATTTTTTAGGGCTATTAGATTAGGTGTAATTGTTTTTATTTTTGATAATTTTGTTTATTATTTTTTGTAATCTTAGAGTTTTTTATTTTTCTTATTTTTGTTTATTATTTTTTGTAATTTTTTAATTGGTAGTTTTTTTTTAATTTTATTAGAATAGTAATGTTAGGTTAATTTATAGTTTAATGTTAGTTTTTTTTATTTCACAGGTAAGTTTTTATTTATTTAAAGATAGTTATATTGTAACTTTTAATTTAAAGTTAGGGGGTGTTAGGTTTAGGGGTTAATAGTTTAATTTAGTGTTTTGCGATGTGGGGTCCGGAGGTTTAGGGGTTAATATGCTTAGTTTATTAGTTGCGATGTGGGGGGCCAGGGGTTTAAGGGATAATAGGTTTAGTTTAATAGTTACGATGTGGGGGCCTGGCGGTTTAGGGCTTAATAGGTTTATTTATTAGTTGCGATGTGGGGGGCCGGCGGTTTAGGGGTTAATAGGTTTATTTAGTGTCAGCGATGTCAGGGAGCAGTGGATTAGGGGTTAGTCACTTTATTTAGTGTCAGCGATGTCGGGGAGCAGCGGATTAGGGGTAAATCACTTTATTTAGCGTTGGCAATGTTGGGGAGCGGCGGATTAGGAGTTAATCACTTTATTTTGTGTCGGCGATGTCAGGGGGGGGCGATTAGGGGTGTTTAGACTAGGGGTTTATGTTAGGGTGTTAGATTTAAACGTAACTTTATTTCCCCCATAGACATCAATGGGGTTGCGTTACCACGATTTGCCATTCCGCCATCACAAGTTTTTTTTCTAACACTCTCTCCCCATTGATGTCTACAGGGGAAAGCGTGCAAGAGCACATAAACTCAGCCCTTGGATTTTGTGCGGTATGAAGCTTAACGCACCATACCTCACAAGGAGGTTTTTCAGTAACTCGTAATGGCAGCGCTATGGAAAGTGCGGTACTTCTAATTTAATTGTGGTATTTACGCACCCGGTATATCGCAAAACTCGTAATTTAGCCGATATTGTGCAATTCCGCCCCATGCTTGTGCGTTACCAATAGCTCGTAACAGGGGGCTGTCAATCCGTCACCTAAAGTGTCGTAGACAGGTTAAGTAGCAAAAGTCTTTAGACAGCTTCTACTAAAATAGCATTTCAGGCTTGCTCTGAGCAATCTTGAAACACTTGGGGCTCTGAAGCTGCTAGATAAATTGAGCTCATAATATAAAGTTTGCTTTATTCTCTCTGTATACTTTGTTGAAGGAGCAGCAATGCACCACTAGGAGCTAGGTGAACCAATCAGTAGCTAGTTCTTGTAGTGCATTGCTGCTCCCAAGCCTTTTCAATAAAGGATACCACGCAAATTATTTAATGTAAATGCATTGGAAAGCTGTTTAAAATTGAATGATTTGTCTGAATCGTGAAAGTTTAATTTCTTTCATAAGATGGTGAGAGTTTATAAGCCATCAGATGTGGGATTAAAGTCCAGTCCACTAGGAGGAGGTAAAACAGACAACATAAAGAGCATTTAATACCTCCCAATTTTGCCATGATCTCTCAGTCATTTTTTTGCCTCCAATAAAGAGAGGTGGTGAAACTTGAAGTACTGATCTTCACATCGTTTGAGAGGGGTTCTCTAACCAATGTGAGACCCCTTTCCTCCTCAGAGAAACTGCAAAATGGGCAGAGGGATAGACAGGAGTTAAACCAAGTAGTGAAAATCTTCCAGTGCAGAGATGCCATCAGCATCCCAAGTGAAATTTGGGTCATGTCTGACATTCCCCTGCTGATCTTCACATAGTTTGAGAGGGGTTCTCTAAACAATTTGAGCCTACCAGCCTACCAAGTGAAGTGAAATGTAGGGCATGACTGCCAATCTCCTGTTCTAGTGTGTGCTGCTCTTTGTTATAACCTTAAAGATCATTGGCACTGTGCTTGCATGGCCTTGGATGGGCTCATCTACTGTCTGAAAGCAATCTTCTGCAGCTAAGGTGTGAACAAAGGTGCTAACAGGTAAGTAACATACACCTTCATAGCCTGCAGGCTATAAGCATTATCATGTACCCGTAGACTGAGAACATAGTCACATACACCATTTAAGAATACAAACAGTATAAGCACTTTCGTCACTTTTAAAAAGAAAAAAATACCTAAAAAAATTGGTTATTGTAATTTTATATTTACTGGTTTAAATTTAAATTGAACTGCTCTGCTATGTGGTAACTATCTTCTCAAGCAAGGAACAAGCTCTCAGGGGGAAGGTCAGTTAGACACTGACAGTCTACAACATAATTTTTATTAAGTTTATTAAATTTCAGCTTAAAGTAGTTATTTCCTTAAATTTCCTTAGTGTTTAAAGTGACAGTAGGCAATTATTGTAACCCCAACATTTTAAATTCATATTTTCATTTTTAAAGAGACAGTGTCTAATTTCCCTTCTAGGACTTCAGTTTTACATTGTGCCAGGTATACTGTGTTCCCCTTAGGGGGTTAACCTTTCCTGTGCCTCATATACTGTGTGTGTATATATATATATATATATATATATATATATATTTATTTATTTTATTTTTTTTAAAAATTAAAAATGTATTATTTATTTATTTTTTGCTGCTATCTTTTTTTAGATACTTGCCTTATATAATAGGGGTGCCAAACCAACAGACAATCTACATGCAATACAAATAAAGGTTACAGTCTTTACAATGTGACCAATATGATGAATCATATATTACTAATACAAAAAATCAAAGTTCATAGATACTTTTTTTTTTTTTTTTTTTTTTTGAAAATAATTTTTATTGTTTTTGAAAGATGAATGAACATGAGAGCATCAAAAGCATGTACACACATATCAATAGTACATATTACAATATTAACAGAAAATTACAATATGTAAAGCAATCACAGATAATACGGAACGCAAGAGAGAATGCTGAGTATTAGAGTCAATGCCAGTTGCTTGTGGATCTCCAATCGTACCCTCACCTCTCCAGGTAAGAGCGCTGAAACACTGTTGTTGCAAAAGGATAAACACATAGCAATCTATCCAGATAAATCAGCATTCTCCAGAGAGTGTAGAGGTTTTATCATAGTTGTGCATACCAATATCATAACTTAACCATAAAACATTACAGATCAGGTATATTAGTCAAAACAAATGCAGGCTGTGCCAAGCTATCTAATAGGCGGGGGAGGGGAAAAAGGGAGAGAGAAAAAAAAAAAAAAAAAAAAAAAAACACAAACAAACACGCACACAGACCAGGAAGAGGTATAGGAGTGGAATTTTAGGGAGGGTTCAGTAGGGGGGGGGATGAGGGGGGGTAGAAGTGTTCATGTAGCGCTAGATCGGTCCAACACCAAAGAACCACAATCACCCCATATTATTTGCGGGAAGAATTACTTTGGGCAATATGCCCAAGTTTTGATCTGGAGGTCCACTGATCCATGGATGTGAGAGACGTAGGACTCCATTCTCTTAACAAAGTCCAAAATGTCGGTCACTTGCTCCCAAGAGGGTGCAGCACGTTGTAGCCACATACGGGCCACAGCCAGTTTAACGGCCAGGAACAGGTAGATACAGAACAGTTTTTGAGGTAAGGTTAACTTACCGGGCAAGATGTGAAACAGACATGAACTTGAGGACAGAGGTACTGGAATACCCCCCGAAGAGCAATACCGGATTGCTCTCTGCCAGAGCGGCTGAATCTGTGGGCAAGACCACCAGATATGTTGAGGGGTTCCCATGTCCTCGCAACCCCTCCAGCATTTAGGCGAGTTGACTGGCGAAATCTTAAACAAGCGAATGGGAGTCATATGCCATTGGAGCATGACCTTGAGGAACAACTCATACAGAGTTGTGCAGTGTATAGCTTTCTTAGTGAGTTGGACTGCAGTCCGCCAGTGCTGTGGTTCGTGTGAGACCGCCAGGGAAGATTCCCAGTGCCGAATCGGGGGAGATTTGTAGAAAACTGGGGGTTTCATGAGTACAAGATACGAAATGGATAGGAGTTTGGTAGGAGGGGCCAGAGAGTCCCATCTCACCTCCCAGGTAGTTTTGGTTCTCAAAGGGCTTGTATCAAAGCCCCATGATATGAGGAGGCTACGTAGTCTCCAAAATTCAAAGTGTAAAAGAGGGGGTGGGCTAAATTTCCGAAGGAAACTTTGATAAGTGAGTAATTTGTCTCCTGCATAGAGGTCTGCTATATTGGTCAAACCCAAAGCAAGCCATAAGTTAGGATGAGAGTCTGGTAGCGACAGTAGTAATCCTCTTAAGGAGTGTGACAGTGAGGGGTGAGGCGCTATGGACGGAAGGCTACGAACCTTATCCCAGAATCTCAAATTCGACTTTATAATAGGGTTAGCCAGAAGGGCAGGCGGTCTAGAGTGCTTGGGGATCCACAGAAGATCTCTCAAGGTATACCCAGCCGGAAGAGACGCTTGTTCAACCTCTGACCACCGGCTCACCAGTGTCGAGTTCCATTGAGTTACATGGGAGAGTCTGGCTGCTTCGTGATATTTCAAGATATTGGGGGCAGCCGCACCGCCAGCTAGTAAGGGCTGTTGCAGGATGTTGGTAGCTAGTCTCGGGACTTTGTTGCGCCATATAAATTTATTGCACAATAGACCTAGGGATCGGAATAGGGAGCGAACGAAACAAATAGGTAAGCTTCGGTAAGAGGCTCATTTTAAAAGCTGCTATCCGACCCAGCCATGAGAGCGATGGAACATTCCATGTGTCGGTAGACTTTTCGATATTTGATAGCAGAGGAGTAAAATTCAAGTCAATCATCTCCGAAACACTATGGGAGAGATAGACTCCGAGATGTTTAATATGGGACGTGGACCATGAAAATTTATAGGTACGTTTTAGCGTACCGAGAGTCTCTTCCGAGATATTGATTGCGTAAGCCTCTGTTTTAAGAACATTTAATTTATAGTAGCTAACTAAGGCAAATTTGTCCAGCAGCGAGAATAGATGGGGGAGAGAGGTAAGAGCGTCCGATACAAGTACTGTGAGGTCGTCTGCGAATAGAGCAGTCTTCTGCTCTGTGCGATGTATGCAGACCCCTTTAATCAGAGGGCAAGACCGGATAGCCTCGGCCAAGGGCTCCATCATAAGGGCAAAGATGAGCGGGGACATTGGACACCCCTGTCTCGTGCCATTCGTGATCATAAAAGGCCTGGAGCAGAACCCCAGGCCCTTGACCACTGCTGACGGGGTAGAATATAACGCCGCGATTGCTACAATGAAGGACTCCGGAAGGCCAAATCGTCGTAGCACAGTGAACATATATTCCCAGTTCACCCTGTCGAAGGCCTTCTCGGCGTCCAGCGACAGGGTGACACAGGGCAGACGTGAGCCATGAGCTTCAAAGTAGATATTCAGGAGTCGTCTTGTATTATCCGGGCCTTGCCGATGTAAGACAAAGCCCACCTGATCTGAGTTGACCAGCATAGGTAATAAGGAGTTAAGGCGCGAGGCTAGAATTTTAGCATACAGCTTAACGTCAAGGTTCAGCAACGAAATTGGTCTATAGCTTCCACAAAGCGTTAAATCTTTCCCTTGTTTCGGGATAGTGATGATAGTGGCCTGCAAGAATTCGGCCGGGAAGGTCCCCTGCTCACTTGCCAGTGTAAAAAGACGCCCTAGAATGGGAAGTAGCTGAACTTGAAACTTTTTATAAAATAAGTCAGAAAAACCGTCCGGCCCCGGGGATTTGAAAGCTTTGAGGGATTTAATAGCTTTTTTAATTTCCATTAGTGAGATGGGACTCTGCAATGAGGCAATACGATCCTGAGGAACCACAGGGAGATTTAACGGAGTTAGAAATGCCTCAACAATTTCAGATGTTGGGGGGAAAGTTGAGCCGTCCTGTTTTAAATTGTAGAGAGAGGCATAATAGTCCGCAAAGGCATTACCAATATCTGTAGGTTTCAAAATGCACCGACCATCCACCTTCAACAGGGGGATGCGTGCCGCTGCAGTTTTTTGACGTAGCCGATTAGCCAACAGTCTGTCTGCTTTATTACCTTTATGGTAGTATATTTCTTTAAGCCGTAAAAGTCTCACGGCTGACCTCTCGGTCTCCAGATGAACTATCCGTGCCTTAAGGTCCATTAGTTGTTTGGACAGTGTGGTTGTAGGATTCATTTTATGTTCCTCAGAGATCTTACGGAGGCTCATAGTGAGTTGCGCTAGGGTTTCCCCTTTGCGCTTTTTATCAGCTGCCGCTATTTTTATGAACGACCCTCGAATATACGCCTTCAATGTTGCCCACAAAGTAAAGTCATCTACCTCATTGGTGTCGTTTAAAGTTAGAAAGTCTGCAATGTCCCTAGCAATAGAAGCTTCTGTTCCAGGAGCTGAGAACAGATGAGGATGTAAGCGCCATGTAGAGGATCGTTGGAGTTCTATAGAAGATCGCAGAGGATCATGGTCAGACCATGAGCAAGGGGGGATCCAAGCACGAATTACCCCATCTAGCAGACCATAGATACTTTTTAACTAAAAAGTCCACAAGAAAGTTCTATCAATATTCTCCAAAGGGCTGCACTCTTCCTTTATTTACTCCTGCATGATTGGACATAAAATCTAGAAAAAAAACCCAGAAGAAAGGCGCCACCATCTGTGTATCAGTAAAGGAAATAAAGAAATAAGACCTTTCTCAAGTCTCCTTACCAACTACTCATTACCAAGAACAGGGTTATCAAAGTACTGGTCCAGCGGGTCATTTTCACCCAGCGAACGGATTAGCACGGCCCACAGGACAGGCCCACCAGGATACCAGAAAAACTTCCTGATGGGCTGCGGCATCTGGACCTGGTCAGAGTCCATGCTACCTTAAAGTGATTGTAATTTTAGCAAGGATTTATCAGTGCTAAAAATAAAGGGGACTTTCAGTCATGAAGTATAAAAAGCTTCATGCTAAATGTACCTTTATTTACAGCAAGTTTATGCTGACCTGTGCTTCATCATAGATTCAGTATTAATGAGTCTGTCTCTCACAGATAAACAAAAACTCAAATTGCAGGAGGCTTGTGCTCTTCTCCAAAAGAGTTCCCTTCCTACAGTCCTTCAGTGCATGGTAGTAGTAGGTTTCATGGTAGTGGCTTTACCTTTTACCAGTGGCCATACCTTTTCCATTTAGATCCTCTACAAATGAAAATGTTAGAACTGTGAAATAGATAAGGCAATCCCCTAACATGTGGCAAACTGACAATTCTCTTGTTCCATGAGCCTCCTTTCTCCATCCAACTTTGGTGTTCAACACGATACCAGCCTTTTGGATTGGGGTGCAGTCTGGGACTAGGGAGTTTGGTATCCTTGGGAAGCGAGGTTCCCAATCAACATCTTGAAACTACATGCAATCTTCAGGACTCTCCAGAGTTGCCCCTTATTAATACAGAGATAATTTCTGAGGTTTCAGTTAGACAATATCAATCACTAAGGCAGTAATCAAAGTAACTTAGCAATGAAGGAGTTAATTCACATTCTGACTTGGGGAAAACACCATCAATGCATGATTTCTGCAATCCACCTTCTAGGTGTGGGCAACTTGGAAGTACTTTTGCCCTGCTTGGAAATACTTTTGCCCTGCTGAATGGTCCCTGAATCAGGAGGTATTCAACCAGATTATGAGTTGTTGAGGCAGGACAGACATAGACCCCATGATCTCAGGCTTGAATTACAAGCTACCCATTATTGTGCAAGATCTCTCGGAACCAGAGGAAAGTCTCATAGATTATCTAGTGATTCCCTGTTTGTTCAGTATGATTTACACCTATCCTCCTTTTGTATTAATATACATGATAATAGCCAGGATAAAACAAGAAAGGGCCTCTGTTATACTGATTGCCATGGCATGACCTCACAGGACTTGATATGCAGATCTAATACAAATGTCCTCCAGCCAACCATAGCATCTTTCTCTCAAGAAGGACCTTCTCTCCAAATCTTTAAATTTGATAGCATGGCATTTGAACATTTAATTTTGTCTCAAAGGGATTTCTTTGATCAAGTGATATACACTGTCAATATATGGCACAGGCCAGCCAGACATGTACACTCGTTTGTTTAGCTGTCTTAAGTCAGCACACAAACTCCATTGTCCATTGGGCTTAAGAACACCTAGAATAAGATTGTTATAAGAGCTGTGCACCTGTCTGATGATACCCCCTTCTTCCAAGTTCCTTATGATTTCTGCAAGAGTTTCCTATGAGGATAAAGGTAGTCTTTATTGTTTAACAAAGACAGGTGGTGCATTGGGGTCTGTTTGGATTCTTGCAATGTGTAGATCTGTAGTTCCACAGTCATAAGAATCCCTAGAAAAAATATCCTTGTACTCCATCAGGAGTTCTCGTAGCTGTCGGCATTCATCATCACTGGAACAGGCATTAGCTAAGGAGATTTGCTCTTTGACTATTTGCTGAAATCCCGGAAAGATTTCAGGCTGTCCTATCTCATAGGCTTCTTGCAACCTAGAGGTGAGATCCCCTTTATTATAATTTATATTGCCCCCATGATTCTGGGTATTGGGGTATTCTTGTTCTTTGATCGGCTGATCAAGTACTAGGGAGACTTCTTCAATTTTACAGATGCCTTCCTCTGAGCTGAAAGGATAAATAAACTGAATTGTAAACAATCCCTCTGGTGTAGATGCAAAGGATTGTTCTATTAACTGTTCTTCAGTTAAGTATCCTACAGGTATTAGCCCAATTACATTATTCTGGAATCCAAATGTGTAATCACTTGATTCCAGCGCATATCCTATGTTAGTTCCCTTGAATGAGGTGATATCCTGTGGGGTCATGTTATGCACAATAACATGTATTGGAATAGTTCCAATATTTTCCATAGGGGTATGAGTCATTGTTATACCCAGATTTTTTATTCTATGGGAGATGCATATTAGTGTTTCAGAAGTTTTTAATTTCTGACCTCTTTTTACCTGTAAGGATAAGAGAAATTTATCAGCCCCAGCAGGGATTGCAACATTGTTAGACACCTGCATATTCACCGCATATGGCAGTTGCTGGTTTGATTTCAGGGCTGCATTTTCATCCTGAAATACTTCAGGGTCCCCCTTTAACCTGTTCCAGAGGTAAGAGTTAATCAAATCTATTTGTATGGCATATCTATGAAAGAGATCATTGCTAATGTATATTTGATTATGGGGATTATTCAAAACTAAAAACAGGTTAATTTGGTATATCTCTCCCCTCTCCCTCAGTTAATACCGAAGTATTTATGACTGTGCCTGTGGCCCACTGCTGGCCATTGGCTGTACCCCTAAAAAAAGGATTATTAGGGTTCTGAGCCATTAGAACTTGACTCATATTAGTAAATAGTGTACATAATTGACTTACTTGCGTACTGAGTTGGATAAGCTATTTCTACCCATGGACCGATTTTTTGATATCCCAGGGTATTGATTCCTGGATCCTTGGGATCCCTCAGAATCATAGCTATTGTTTCTATTCTGACATGGTTGTCTTTGGGGTTCAACTTGTTCAGCGTTAATATCTTGGGGAGCTCTATTTACTTGGGGTGTCTGGTTACCCTGAGAGTATTTTTGCCACTTTTGGTATTTTTACAGGGATAACTATTTGTCTGGGTATGCCCCCCATTTTGAGTATATTCTCTCTGGACCTCAGGCCTTGTTGGTGGAGAGGCAGAGTTAAAACTTTGTGGGGAAGGCCTGTTTTCTTGGGCCACTTCCGTATAGGTTTTATTTTTAGACTCTAAATTGAAGGGGCTAGGTGACACCCTAGTTTCTACCACAATTTTGGGGCTGGGTCTTGGTTCCCTTTTAACCCCCTGTTCACCGGACTGCTGAATAGAGTATAACTTTGTACTCTCTTTGATCAGCCAGTCCAATGAGCAGTTCTCATCAAAATCTCTAGCCAAATTAATTTTGATGTGTGCGGGCAATGCTTCGTAAAATATATTCACAAATTCTGAGCTTTCAAATATGGGGTAGTCTTCCGCCATACTGTATGCATTTTTTAGTGCAGAAAAGAATTCAATAGGGCTTTGATTAGCGCCACATTTCAACCCGTATACGGTTATTTTAGCGGCTATTTTTGTGCAATATTGCCAAAACTCCTTTTTGCCCTGTTGATTTGTTTCACTCCAGGAATGAATATTCATATCCTTTACTGAAGCTGTAAGATCAATTCAGTAGCAACATTACACGATTATTTCATCTTAGTAGTAATGCATTTTAATTGTGCATGTTCCTTTAAATTGCTAAACACCTATTCAATTATGGCTATTTAAGCCTCTCTTTGACAGAGATCATTGCTTGGTATTGTTTTCCTTACTTAGGTGAACACTTGGTTTACGAAGCTAACTCCTTGAAGATTAAAAAAATGATCTTGTTCTAGACAACTTTTGCTTATATTGCACAACTTTTACCTACATGCTCTACAAGTGCTGTTCCTGTGTTTATCGGTGACGGTAGACAGATCTTCGATAATCTCTCAGTTACTGACTGTTCGGCAAATTTCCAACAGCCTAAGCCGCCTGTGACGTCATTTCCGGTCGGACCGTCTTCAGTGTTTCTGTGCTGCCTAAAACAATTATGAATCCAGCTGATATTCCTTCCCATGTGGTTAACCTCTCCTAGAGAGTTGATGTTTTAACAACACATGTAACAGAGCTTCAACAGGAGAACCAGCAATTAAAGGCATATATCAATGAGCACATAAAACCTTCTAATCAAGAACCCATTGTAGGGCTTCCAGATACATTGAATGGAAACAGATCACACTACAGGGAGTTCAAGAATGTTTGCAACTTATTATTTGCTTTAAAGCCTAACCACAATATCCTTCCTACAGGGAGAACCAATGGCATGGGCTAATTCATTTTTTGAGAATGACCACATTGTCCTTAACTCCTATACACAGTTTATGGAAGCAATATCTTTGTTATATGAAGACCCAAATAAACAGGCCACAGCTGAGTCTGCTATTAGATCTCTTAAGCAGTGGAAAAAACCTGTTGAAGACTATGTTGCTGACTTAAAACGTTGGGGCCAGGATACACTCTGGAACGAATCTGCTTTGAAAAACCAATTCAGACTAGGTTTGTCTGATTTAGTCAAGGATGAATTGGCTCGAGTTGGTGATGCCAGACTCATTGGAGGAGCTAATAGCATTGTCCATTTCATTGGACAGGAGAATTAAAGAACGCAGAAAAGAAAAGTATACATCTGATACCACACAAAAAAGACATCTATCCCACAAAGACATCTATTCCAAAGAGCTTAATAAACCAATGGATATAGGCTTTATCAAGGGACCCATTTCACAGGATGAGAAACAAAGGAGAAGATTACTTAAATTGTGTATGTACTGTGCAGCTAGCTCACACTCCATTAAAGGGACAGTAAACCTCAAAAATAATGTTATATAATTCTGCACATAGTGCAGAATTATATAACATTATATTAGCCTTATCTGTATAAAACGTAATATTCCCTTTGAATTTAAAAAAAACCCCGGCTGTTTTACAGACCCGCTCTCTGTGCTATTCTGAGCGGGTCTGTTTTATTCACACAACGCATCGGGCCAGCTGTATAGTCACAGCCCGGCCTGACCGTGCCATTATACACAGTGCAGCTCGCTCCTGCTGTCAGACAGAGCAGGAGCGAGCTGCACTTAGTGTTATGGAGCGGTCGGGCCGGGCTGTGACTATACAGCTGGCCCGATGCGCTGTGTGAATAAAACAGACCCGCTCAGAAGATTACAGAGAGCGGGTCTGTAAAACAGCCGTTTTTTTTAAAAAATTCAAAGGGAATATTACGTTTCTATACGTGACTATACAGCTGGCCCAATGCGTTGTGTGAATAAAACAGACCCGCTCAGAATAGCACAGAGAGCGGGTCTGTAAAACAGCCGGGTTTTTTTTTTAATTCAAAGGGAATATTACGTTTTATACAGATAAGGCTAATATAATGTTATATAATTCTGCACTATGTGCAGAATTATATAACATTATTTTTGAGGTTTACTGACACTTTAAGGATTGCCCGTCACTTCATAAAATAAATAAGGGTAAAAGACAAATTAAATCTAAATATTTGGATACAATTCGATCTCCAAATAAAACCTCACCTTACACAATTGTTTCTCTTTCTTTAAAGTGGCAAAAGCAGCTGGTGATTTGTGATGCAGTCGTTGACTCAGGCGCATGTACTCGTTATATTGATTTATCTTTTGTTCAAACTAATAAAATACCTAGCATAAAGAAAGTTGATCCCCGTATTGCGAGAGTAATAGATGGTAATGAATTAAGTTCCCTGCCTATAACACACAATACTATATCTCTTAAAGTTATACACTTACAACATTCCGAGAATCTGAAATTTGATATCATAACATCTCCTATCTTTCTGATTGTTCTTGGATTAGATTGGTTGAGAAAACATCAGCCAGAAATAGACTGGGTCACATCAAAAGTTAACTTCTCCTCTATTTTTTGTCAGTCAAATTGTATGCTACACACAGCTATGATTCAAACACCATTATGTCAATTACCTTTAATATACAATGAATTTAAAGATGTTTTTGATCCTAAAGAAGCAACTGTATTACCCCCTCATAGACAGTATGATTGCCCAATAGAATTATTACCAGGAGCTACTATACCTGTCGGGCATATTTACCCATTATCTGAGGCTGAATTAACACATCTAAGACAATATATAGATGAAAATTTAAAGAAAGGCTTTATAAAACACTCCACATCTCCAGCAGGGGCAGGAATGTTTTTCGTACAAAATAAGGACAAATAACTCTGTCAAATCATAGATTATCGTGAGCTAAACAATAGAACAAAAAAAAAAATAGGTATCTATTACCATTGATACCTGAATTAATAGAAAGGTTTCAAAGGGGCCAAGATCTTCACAAAATTAGACCTCAGAGGTGCGTACAACCTTGTGAGGATTAAAGAAGGAGATGAGTGGTTAACAGCCTTTTGCACGCGTTATGGGCTTTATGAATATAACGTAATGCCCTTCGGTCTGACCGACGCTCTTGCAACCTTTCAATATTTCCTGAATGACATATTTAAAGATTTGTTGGATTTATATGTAGTAATATATTTAGATGATATTCTAATCTTTTCAAAGACTTATGATGATCACGTCACACATGTAACTACAGTTTTGACACGATTAAGGCAACATGCCTTATATGCAAAACTGGAAAAATGCCTCTTCCATACTGACCCCATAACTTTTTTGGGATATAATATCTCACCAAATGGTATAGAGATGGAGAATAGTAAAATCAAAGCCATTTCCGAATGGAGGATACCCAACTCCAAGAGGAATGTTCAACAATTCCTAGGGTTTGCCAACTTTTATAGAAAATTTATAAAAGATTTTGAAAAAAATTGTAAACCCTTAACTGAATTGACAAAAAACACCAACCACCTATTTAAATGGACAGAACAAGCAAATCAGGCATTCAACCTCTTGAAAAACAAATTCACTACTGCCCCTATCCTTCAATTCCCAGAGGCCAAGCTTCAGTACATTCTCGAGGTAGATGCTTCAGAATTTGCTATCGGAGCTGTACTCTCTCAAAGGAAAAGTCTACTCCATCCTATACACCCCATTGCCTTTTATTCTAGGGTTATGAATACAGCAGAGTTAAATTATCCAATTGGTGAAAAAGAGCTTTTAGCTATTAAAGCTGCACTCACCATTTAGAGACATCTACTTGAGGGTACAGAGATACCTATTTTGATATGCACTGACCATAGAAATCTACAGTTCCTTAAAGGGACAGTCTACACCAGAATTTTTATTGTTTTAAAAGATAGATAATCCCTTTAATACCCATTTCCCAGTTTTGCATAACCAACACAGTTATAATAATATACTTTTAACCTCTGTGATTATCTTGTATCTAAGCCTCTGCAAACTGCCCCTTTTTCAGTTCTTTTGACAGACTTGCAGTCTAGTCAATCAGTGCCTGCTTCCAGATAACTTCACGTGCACGAGCACAGTGTTATCTATATGAAATATGTGAACTAACACCCTCTAGTGGTGAAAAACTGTTAAAATGCAATCTGAAAGAGGTGGGCTTCAAGGTCTAAGAAATAAGCATATGAACCTCCTAGGTTCAACTAAGAATACCAAGAGAACAAAGCAAAATTGGTGATAAAAGTAAATTCGAAAATTGTTAAAAATTAAATGCTCTATCTCAATCATGAAAGCAATCTGAAAGAGGTGGGCTTCAAGGTCTAAGAAATAAGCATATGAACCTCCTAGGTTAAGCTTTCAACTAAGAATACCAAGAGAACAAAGCAAAATTGGTGATAAAAGTAAATTCGAAAATTGTTAAAAATTACATGCTCTATCTCAGTCATGAAAGCAATCTGAAAGAGGTGGGCTTCAAGGTCTAAGAAATAAGCATATGAACCTCCTATGTTAAGCTTTCAACTAAGAATACCAAGAGAACAAAGCAAAATTGGTGATAAAAGTAAATTCGAAAATTGTTCAAAATTACATGCTCTATCTCAATCATGAAAGTTTATTTTGGCCTAGACTGTCCCTTTAAATCATGTAAAACATTAACTTCTCGGCAGATAAGATTGAGCCTCTTTTTCTCCCGATTCAACTTTCTTATCTCTTACAGACCGGGAAGTAAAAATGGCAAGGCTGATGCCTTGTCCAGATTATCAGAAAAACCTCAACATCATCAACCATCTACAAATGTCATACCCCCACAGCAATTCATTATACCATTTATCACCTCCATTCATTCTTTCATACAATCTCAAAAGAAAGATTCAGAGTTACCCACAGTATTACTTACCAAACAAACTAATGGTATATACACTTACCAAGAACGTATTTACGTTCCTAAAGATTTACGCCATTAAGTTTTCGCTACACTACATGATTCTTTGTTAGTTTGGCATTTAGGAGAGCAAAAGACACTCCAACTAGTCAAAAGACAGTTCTGGTGGCCCACCATGTCACGTGATGTTTGTTCATATGTTAAATAATGCTCTATATGTGCTGTAACTAAAACAGAGAAGGCATCACCATACGGTATGCTGTTGTCACTGCCCATTCCTACTTGTCCATGGTCCGATGTGGCAATGGATTTTATAGTCGACTTACCAAAATCTGATAACAAAACCACAATACTCGTGGTAGTGGACATTCTTACAAAGATGGCACATTTTATACCTTGTAACAGTTTGCCTTCAGCCTCTCAAACTGCAGCTCTATTTCTCATTAATATCGTCAAATTACATGGACTTCCACTAAGCATCACATCTGATAGGGGAGCCCAATTTACTTCCAAATTCTGGAAGGATTTATGCAAATCATTAGGTATTCCACAAAGATTGTCAACCTCTTACCATCCATAGACCAATGGGCAGACAGAACGCACCAACCAATGGTTAGAACAATATCTACATTGTTTCTGCTCAACCCAATAAGATAATTGGTACTCACTCCTTGACGCAGCTGAGTTTGCCTATAACAATTCATCCAATTCCTCCACCAAACATACCCCATTTTATTCGAATTATGGATTTCACCCAAATTCCAACTTTCTGCCAATTCATACTCCCAGTAATCCCTCTGTGGATGATCTTATTAATACCTTAAACTCAGACTTCAATGTTCTTAGAGAACACATTAAATCCGCACAAGACAGACATAAATCTTACTACGATCTTAGAAGATGACCATCACCTGAATACCGGGTTGGGGATATGATTTGGCTATCTTCCAAACATTTAAAACTATCAACACCCGCTAGAAAATTAAGTGCCAGGTTCATTGGTCCTTTTCCGATATCAAAAGTGGTGAACCCAAACGGGGTTGCCCTTTATTTACCTTCAAGGTATCATTTCCATGCTTGTAGGACAATTGGGATAGACTCCCTGGAAAGAAATGCTGTGTAGCACTCTCTGCCCAGACTGAGGTAGAGACAACTAGTGTTGTTTAAAATTTAACTTTTATTCATTTACATTAAAAGATAGACATGAACATTTAAAATCACTCTATCTTCTAGTTGCTACTAGGTGATTCGTGAGACCAGTTAGTTCATTTATTTGGCCTTGGTTATCTGTGTGAATTAATCGGTACTCACTGGTTTTAATCACCTTTTAATAAATTGGGATAGTAGATGCCCAATAATTAATATCTGTGAGTGCGTGAGTTTCTTGTTATTTGTTATACTCTTTTGGTTCCAAAAGATAAGTGTGAGGTTATTTAAATTATTGGCCTTGGTTAGCAAGAGGGATTAAAGATTTAATTACATATATACACAGACCATATGTTATGTAGTTTGTTGTGCTTTAAACTTACCACAATTGATGTATTTAAATTCCATTTATATACATGGATTTACTAAGAAAATATCAATTGTTTCTAGCAATAATGATATCTGTAATCATGCAATTGCAACATCTGTATTTAGTATCGTATTGCTGTTGTAAGTTTGGTAATGGGATAAGTTTAAGCAAATGCTTCCTTTGGTCACTGGCAAATACAGTGACTATATATATTTTAAATTATGTTGCTTTCTAGAGCAACAATCTTGCAACCTTTGGTAACAATTGATACTTGGGTCACTGGCTAATGCAGTAACTATATGTGTTGGATTGTGTTACTTTCTGGATCAACAATCTTGTAACCTTGTGGTAACAATAGTTTATTTTAACAGTGACAGATTGCTATGGCAGTTTGTGCTTTGTTTTCTATATTTGACGTGTAGCTATCATTTGTAATTCATGTTAGCTTTTAAATTATTATTGCGCTGGGAGTTATATATAGCTCTCCAATCACTCTGATCAATTTTATACGTTAATAGTTGTGCGTGATTAAATGGTTCACATTATAGTGTAAGTCACTGCGTACACTGTTTCTGGAGGACTTAAATCTGTTGTAAATTTGTTGGTCACATCCACTCTGAGATGCAGGCTAACAAGTCATATTTATTATAATTGGCTTTCTATTCTCTTACGATTAATTTAGCTCAATGGTAATGTCCTTGTATTTAGATTGATTTTGTTAGCGATACTTCTACATGTTTCTCCATTCACGCTATTGACTCCGTTTAAATACCTATTCATACATTATTCAGTGATTCGCTGTATAATATGTGTCACAAAACACACTGATAGTAGCTCAATAGTAATGAGTTTATTATGTTAGTGATGTTTCTGCATGTTTCACCATTCACGCTGTTAACTCTGTTTGGGTACACATTCATACATTATTGAGTGATTCGCTATATTATATATATCACAAAACACATTGCTGATGTAAAGCTTTATACTGATAATTCCACTATGCTGCCTGCCCCAAGTTAAACTCCTTGTGATGGGCTTTCCGTTAGTTTTTAACTGGTGCTTTGTGATAGTCAAACAATCAAACACTGGTTCTGGAGAACTTGGATCTATTATGAATATATTAGCAGCATCCACGCTGAAATTCAAGCTAACGTTAGCGATACTTGTATATATCTCTCCATTCACACTGTTGACCCTGTTTGGATACACATTCATACGTTATTGGGTGATTCGATATATAATATGTGCCACAAAACACCTTAATAATAGAGAGCTTTGTTCTACTCGGTTACAGTTATATTAGCAGCATTCACCACCAAGCTGCCAGTCCCGAGTCAGACTAGTTGTAATGGACTTTCCATTAACCTTTAACTGGTGCTTAGTGTTGATCAGTTACGATTATATTAGCAACCTTTACCACTGTGTTACCCACTCCTAGTCACACTCGTTGAAAATGTTCATGTCTACCCATCTTTTAATGTAAATGAATAAAAGTTAAATTTTAAACAACACTAGTTGTCTCTACCTCAGTCTGGGCAGAGACTGCTACACAGCATTTCTTTCCAGGGAGTCTATCCCAATTGTCCTACAAGTTTAGTACCAAATTCTAGCACCACTCCTCAAAAGAAATATAATACATTGATACTAAAATAAATAAGTATCTCAAGTAATTAAAATCAATGAGGAGCTTGCCTTCATAGTGCCCTTGTTATCTTTGTGTGTCAAATATCATTTCCATGCTACATTCAATGTATCTTTACTAAAACCATACTATTCAGTTCGACCTGCCTCTAATCCTATACCGGATTGTGTGAGTCCAGATCTTCCTGAAGGAGTATGAGGTGCATTCGATTTTGGATTCCCGAAAGTATAAAGGACAGGTGCAGTACCTTGTGAAATGGAAGGGTTATGGATCCGAGGAGAATTCCTGGGAGCCTACTTTTCACCTATCTGCCTCCAGACTTATTTCACAATTTCATCAACGTCATCCGGATCGTCCTAAATTTTGAACCCCTGAGTGGTTCCTTTTGGGGGGGGGGGGATTCTGTAACATCAATTCAGTAGCAACATTACACAATTATTTCATCTTAGTAGTAATGCATTTTAATTGTGCATGTTTCTTTAAATTGCTAAACACCTATTCAATTATGGCTATTTAAACCTCTCTTTGACAGAGATCATTGCTTGGTATTGTTTTCCTTACTTAGGTGAACACTTGGTTTACGAAGCTAACTCCTTGAAGATTAAACAAATTATCTTGTTCTAGAAAACCTTTGCTTATATTGCACAACTTTTACCTACATGCTCTACAAGTGCTGTTCCTGTGTTTATTGGTGACGGTAGACAGATCTTCGATAATCTCTCAGTTACGGACTGTTCGGCAAATTTCCATCAGCCTAAGCTGTCTGTGACGTCACTTCCGGTCGGACCGTCTTCAGTGTTTCTGTGCTGCCTTACCGGTAAGAGCGATTCTCTGAGACTTGTCACTTGTATGCGTATATATATATATATATATATATATATATATTATTGAAGTTCTTCTTGATATCAAAATCCCCAGACACAAACGAGCACCTTATATGAACTTTATTCCTAAATTAAAAGGAATCTCATTACTGATCTGGGAAAGTAAATGCTCTATTCATATGTTGCAAAGTTTATTTAGTTTGTTGTTATTGCAAGATAGTTACGATTCCACATACTCTTGTTATTATATACACAAGCAACATTCTATTCATACTTAGAAATATAAAATTATTTTGTATTGTTAAGAACCAGAATTATCCGAAGTTTAATATCAGCAGTTGTGATTCATGTCATATTTTCACATACAGATAAAAACAGTAATCACAAGTTGTAACAGAAGCAAAGAACTTGTGATATTTACCCTCAAATACCCAGGGCAGAAATGTAATTTTTAACTGCTCACTATTAACATTCATTATGGATAAAGCCTTTTCATAGGCCTCTAAGTGGTCAATTATAGAATTGGTTCCCTTGTTGGAAAATGTAGGTACTGCACCACTTTTAGGGGTGTCATATACCTTATTAGATGTATCTTGGGCCTTCCTAGGGACCTTATTTTTGGGGCTGGAGCGCACCCTATCTGCCCTATATTTACTATGGGGAGACCACTTACGTACATTACTATTATGTGGGCTATCTGGATAGGTGGCTCCGCCCTCTGACTCACTATTATCACTCCCCTCCCCCTCTGAAGTGTAGCAGTCCCCTGAATTTAAAACATGAGGTGACTGTCTATGTGGGAAGTTTACCTCTGACCCAATAGGGGTCCTTTGTTTAAATTCTTTCCTGAAACTCTGCAGTTCATTTCTCATAAATTCTTTTAGGGTTTTTAAAATACCTGCATTATCCTCATTGCTAATAGAGGGGTTTTCATTATAGTGAGATTGTCTTTTTAATTAGTTTAATTATATTTGGCTCTCTGCGAGTTGTTTATTTAAACCTCCTATTTTAGCCATTAGTTTTTGGTTGTGTTTATCTAAGGCGGCCATGTCTTGGTTAAATGTAACAATTTCATTTTTGGCTATTTCTAAATTCTCTTCGCATTTGTGTGATGAGCGAATATCTTCTTCTAGCTCCTGTAATTACAATTCCTTTTCTATAAGGTGTGTGGACATTTCGTAAATAATGCATATTACAAGGGGCCAGGATTTGAGTATTAGTTCATCACATTTTTTTTAAATTTTTGCATTGATTAATTTTTAATAATTCTTGGAACAATTCACTTTTTTCATTCCACCTTCCATTATCAATAGCAATATTTTTGGCCTTAATTGCAAGCATATCAATATAATCATTTAAATCACCCACAATGTTACACCTATTTTTAATGTGGCCTATAACGTCCATTTTAAGGACATCGACCTTAGTGAGGCTAATTTTGGGGAATATATTTGAACACTGAGTACAGATTCAATTGATTCACTTCTAGTAACAGACATTATTATTTTGAATTAGTATTTGGTTAAATTAAAACGCTAATACGGTTTTGACCAATGGGAAAAAAAATTAAATCTTAAAATATTAATATTAATTATTTTTTTTTTTTATAATAATTTGTATTTACTACAAATATATTATATCAATATGATAAAGATAATAATCTTCTGCAGTGTCTCCAGATTATATGTTGGTATATACCAGGTTACAAAATTATTATTTATTATTATCTTAGCAGTTGCCAACCAATAAAATGTATATACGTAACAATTCAAAGTGAATATTTATTTCTTAGTTCTTGATTAGTTACCTCTATAGTCACCTTGAATTATATTTCTGTAGAAACTAGATAATGAATCAATTATGCACGCTTATTCCGTTACAATATTCTATACAACAGATCATAAAAAATATATCTCCAAAATTAACCTTACTCACAATGAATCTCTTTAAAATACCACAATAAAGGGGGCGGAGCCAACTACCGAAATGGCCAGACGTGTCTCTCTATAGCTCCTGGCTTCTTGATCTAATTTTAGGGGATTATCTGACAAACACATACTTTTACGGAACTAGTCTGCTGTTTTTACCCCCCTGGAGATCCCTGGTCAAGTGAGCAGCTTTCGCTGACAAGACAGAACTATGGATTTAGTGGAGAGATGGGAAGAGGCCACGCTCCAACTACTACACCACCATTTTTCTGAGCTCAGACACTGCCTCTCTATGGTCATACTGAAGGCTCAGGAGAGCCGTTCTGTAGCAGAAATTATGCCCATGCAGACCCCTACACAAAGCTGTGGCGGGGAAGGAACAGCGATCAGGACACAACAATGTCCTGACCCCACTTCAAAGCAGGGACTTCTTGATCCTCCTCGCTTCACTGGCTATTTGGCAACAGCAGTGTCTTAGATATGGCTGATGCTGACACACTTAAGGTTCCACAGTCCTTGTCAGCCCTAACGGAGACCGACCGCCCTAACAACCGGAGATCTACATTAAAGCTTAGCGCAGAATCAAATAAACCAGCAGCAAGCATCACCGCACTGAAGCGCGACAACCTGGAAGTTGTGGTCATGGAACCCGGGAAAATAAGCCCTCACGGGGTGTTGCGGCGACCAGCGAACCATGTTATCATTTATTGCTTCAGAAGAGGTATTGGATAAACTGAAGATGTTCTCTGTCTCACTCTCTACTAGAGAGGGTCTTGTTATGGCCTCCGGAACCTTCCTGAACTTGAATTAGACTCATTGCAGACTGAGCAGTGCTCTCACTATATATAGACCACGAATAAAGAACTTGCAGCTCTACTAGATTTCTTCCTTTAGGTTCTTCCAGTGACTGGTACATTTCTCATATATATGGTCCTATTGCTGGTACTAACTTGTGCTATGGGGTATACAATTACATATATTCCTGCTAAATCAGGACTCCCTAATCTATTGTAAAGGCGCAATTATTTTATTTATATACTTCTATATTTTTTTTATTTTTTTTTATATATATATATATTTCTCTTTCTATTGTCATAAATTATGATCACTAAATAAGTGACATCTATATTTATTGCCCATTCACTCTACATATATGAGCATATAGTTCTAGGTAAGTGATAATTGTTATAAACATATGGTACTGTTCATTTTCTTTTTAGGTCAGTGGCTTGTTGGGGTCATTCTGTATACATACTTGGGCTATTGTCTATCTATGGATTACACCTACCTATATAACTAATATTTTTAATATCCAAATTCCTTTGGTAGTATCACACAGCCTATTGCCCCTAAAAAAAAAAAGTAAACCTGCTGCACATATCAAGCTTAAAGCCGGTATAGACTAAACATTCCCTAAAGTATTTAATTGATAGCAGTTTATCTGATACCGCAATTTGTAGCATTAGTACGATCTGCCATAATATTGTACTACTCAAACCTGATACCTCTACACTGCTCACTTTACAATTTACTTGTATTTCCCTGTTTTTATTTTTTCTTAAGGGCTTTTAAGATATAGACAATCCCCTACTGTATTGAATATGTCATCCACTAATGGGGGCAATTGCACCAGAAACTCTGGGGTTTTTAGTTTATCTTCTTACAAGCCACTTATACATCGTTGCATACATCTTCCTGGAATATTTCTATATAAATGTACTGCACATGTTAAGATTTGTTTAATAGAAGTTATAGCGCGTTGTAGTTTGATCTCATGTTTGGATTCAGGTGATATCGCCATGGTATATGCTTATATATGCTAGACTAGTTTGGATAATTAATTACCTTTAATGAGTTAGTACTTATTGGTACTTAACATACTACCAGCCCTAACACTATTGGTTACTTTGATCATGGTGACGTTTTGCCGGCGGCCGAGGTGACACGATCACGTTGTTAATAACAAATGATCAAACCTGTTCTATCATATGTTGCTATAGAAAGAACCAAGGCTTCGCGTATGTTGGGGCTTAAGCTGCAATATACTAGACCCCCACCTTAGAGACTAGGGGCTGATATAGAGATTTTACATGTACTACCCATTTGTATCTTTTTGCTAGCTAGAAGAATGAGTGATCATCCAAGAATCAGATATAATACTATGCTACTGGGTTGGGATCTCGTATAAGACGCCAGTATACTTTTGAGGATATATATCAGGGCCATATTGTCCCTTAGTAGCCTGGTTGAAAACTCATGTGATAACTGACCTGGGGTCCCATTTACAACACGACTCTGGAGGTGTCGATTTTTTTAAAACCCGAGGTGATTGTATATACTCCTATAGTTTAATATTTCTCTTGTTAAGTGTATCCAGTCCACGGATCATCCATTACTTGTGGGATATTCTCCTTCCCAACAGGAAGTTGCAAGAGGATCACCCACAGCAGAGCTGCTATATAGCTCCTCCCCTCACTGCCATACCCAGTCATTCTCTTGCAACTCTCAACAAAGATGGACGTAGTAAGAGGAGAGTGGTGTATTATAGTTAGTTTTTTAACTTCAATCAAAAGTTTGTTATTTTTAAATGGTACCGGAGTGTACTGTTTCATCTCAGGCAGCATTAGAAGTAGAATCTGCCTGTGATTTCTATGATCTTAGCAGAAGTAACTAAGATCCATTGCTGTTCTCACATATTCTGAGGAGTGAGGTAACTTCAGAGAGGGAATGGCGTGCAGGTTTTCCTGCAATAAGGTATGTGCAGTTAATATTTTTCTAGGGATGGAATTTGCTAGAAAATGCTGCTGATACCGGATTAATGTAAGTAAAGCCTTAAATGCAGTGATAGCGACTGGTATCAGGCTTATTAATAGAGATACATACTCTTATAAAAGTGTAATATAAAACGTTTGCTGGCATGTTTAATCGTTTTTATATATGTTTGGTGACAAAACTTGTTGGGGCCTAGTTTTTTTCCACATGGCTGGTTTGATTTTTGCCTAGAAACAGTTCCTGAGGCTTTCCACTGTTGCAATATGAGTGGGAAGGGCCTATTTTAGTGCTTTTCTGTGCAAGTAAAAATACTGACAGAGACATTCAGCTTCCCTCTGCATGATACAGGACATCTCTGAAGGGCTCAAAAGGCTTCAAAGTCTTGTTTGAGGAGGGTAACAATCACAGTAGACTGTGGCAGTTGTTGTGACTGTGTTTAAAAAACGTTTTTGTCATTTATTATTCTGTTTTTGTTATTAAGGGGTTAATAATCCATTTGCAAGTGGGTGCAATGCTCTGCTGACTTGTTACATACACTGTAAAAATTTTGTTAGTGTAACTGCCTTTTTTCACTGTTATTTCAAATTTTGTCAAATTTTTTTCTCTTAAAGGCACAGTAACGTTTTTTATATTGCTTGTTAACTTGCTTTAAAGTGTTTTCCAAGCTTGCTAGTCTCATTGCTAGTCTGTACAAACATGTCTGAAATAGAGGATACTTGTTCATTATGTTTAAAAGCCATGGTGGAGCCCCATAGGAGAATGTGTACTAAATGTATTTATTTCACCTTAAACAGTAAAGATCAGTCTTTATCTATAAAAGAATTGTCACCAGAGGGGTCTGTCAAGGGGGAAGTTATGCCAACTAACTCTCCCCACGTGTCGGACCCTTCGCCTCCCGCTCAAGGGACGCACGCTAATATGGCGCCAAGTACATCAGGGACGCCCATAGCGATTACTTTGCAGGACATGGCTGCAATCATGAATAATACCCTGTCAGAGGTATTATCCAGATTGCCTGAATTGAGAGGCAAGCGCGATAGCTCTGGGGTTAGACGAGATACAGAGTGTGTAGATGCTGTAAGAGCCATGTCTGATACTGCGTCACAGTATGCAGAACCTGAGGACGGAGAGCTTCAGTCTGTGGGTGACGTCTCTGAATCGGGGAGACCTGATTCAGAGATTTCTAATTTTAAATTTAAGCTTGAGAACCTCCGTGTATTGCTTGGGGAGGTATTAGCTGCTCTGAATGACTGCGACACAAGTGCAGTGACAGAGAAATTGTGTAGGCTGGATAAATACTATGCAGTGCCGGTGAGTACTGATGTTTTTCCAATACCTAAAAGGCTTACAGAAATTATTAGTAAGGAGTGGGATAGGCCCGGTGTGCCCTTTTCCCCACCTCCTATATTTAGAAAAATGTTTCCAATAGATGCCACTAAAGGGACTTATGGCAGACTGTCCCTAAGGTGGAGGGAGCAGTTTCTACTTTAGCAAAGCGTACCACTATCCCGGTTGAGGACAGTTGTGCTTTTTCAGATCCAATGGATAAAAAAATTAGAGGGTTACCTTAAGAAAATGTTTATTCAACAAGGTTTTATTTTACAGCCCCTTGCATTCATTGCGCCTGTCACTGCTGCAGCGGCATTCTGGTTTAAGGGCCCTGGAAGAGGCCATCCATACAGCTCCATTGACTGAAATTGTTGACAAGCTTAGAACTCTTAAGCTAGCTAACTCATTTGTTTCTGATGCCATTGTTCATTTGACTAAACTAACGGCTAAGAATTCCGGATTCGCCATCCAGGCGCGTAGGGCGCTATGGCTCAAATCCTGGTCAGCTGATGTGAATTCAAAGTCTAAATTACTCAACATTCCTTTCAAGGGGCAGACCTTATTCGGGCCTGGTTTGAAAGAAATTATTGCTGACATTACTGGAGGTAAGGGTCATACCCTTCCTCAGGACAGGGCCAAATCAAAGGCCAAACAGTCTAATTTTCGTGCCTTTTGAAATTTCAAGGCAGGTGCAGCATCAACTTCCTCTGCTTCAAAACAAGAGGGAACTTTTGCTCAATCCAAGCAGGCCTGGAAACCTAACCAGTCTTGGAACAAGGGCAAGCAGGCCAGAAAGCCTGCTGCTGCCTCTAAGACAGCATGAAGGAGCGGCCCCCTATCCGACAACGGATCTAGTAGGGGGCAGACTCTCTCTCTTCGCCCAGGCGTGGGCAAGAGATGTTCAGGATCCCTGGGCGTTGGAGATCATATCTCAGGGATATCTTCTGGACTTCAAAGCTTCTCCTCCACAAGGGAGATTTCACCTTTCAAGATTATCTGCAAACCAGATAAAGAAAGAGGCATTCCTAAGCTGCGTACAAGATCTCCTTGTAATGGGAGTGATCCATCCAGTTCCGCGGACGGAACAAGGACAGGGGTTTTATTCAAATCTGTTTGTGGTTCCCAAAAAAGAGGGAACCTTCAGACCAATTTTTGATTTTTGATTTAAAGATCCTAAACAAATTCCTCAGAGTTCCGTAATTCAAGATGGAAACTCTTCGAACCATGTTACCCATGATCCAAGAGGGTCAGTACATGACCACAGTGGACTTAAAGGATGCCTACCTTCACATTCCGATTCACAAGAATCATCATCAGTTCCTGAGGTTTGCCTTTCTAGACAGGCATTACCAATTTGTAGCTCTTCCATTCGGGTTGGCTACAGCCCCAAGAATTTTTACAAAGGTTCTGGGCTCACTTCTGGCGGTCCTAAGACCGCGAGGCATAGCGGTGGCTCCTTACCTGGACGATATCCTGATACAGGCGTCAAGCTTTCAAATTGCCAAATCTCATACAGAGATAGTTCTGGCATTCCTGAGGTCGCATGGGTGGAAAGTGAACGAAGAAAAGAGTTCTCTATCTCCTCTCACAAGGGTTTCCTTCCTAGGGACTCTAATAGATTCTGTAGAAATGAAAATTTACCTGACGGAGTCCAGGTTATCAAAACTTCTAAATGCTTGCCGTGTTCTTCACTCCATTCCATGCCCCACGGTGGCTCAGTGCATGGAAGTAATCGGCTTAATGGTAGCGGCGATGGACATAGTGCCATTCGCGCGCCTGCATCTCAGACCGCTGCAATTATGCATGCTCAGTCAGTGGAATGGGGATTACACAGATTTGTCCCCTCTACTAAATCTGGATCAGGAAACCAGAGATTCTCTTCTCTGGTGGTTATCTCGGGCCCATCTGTCCAAGGGTATGACCTTTCGCAGACCAGATTGGACAATTGTAACAACAGATGCCAGCCTTCTAGGTTGGGGTGCAGTCTGGAACTCCTCCCAATAAATATTCTGGAGTTAAGAGCAATATTCAATGCTCTTCTGGCTTGGCCTCAGCTAGCAACACTGAGGTTCATCAGATTTCAGTCGGACAACATCACGACTATGGCTTACATCAACCATCAAGGGGGAACCAGGAGTTCCCTAGCGATGTCAAAAGTCTCCAAGATAATTCGCTGGGCAGAGACTCACTCTTGCCACCTGTCAGCGATCCATATCCCAGGTGTAGAGAACTGGGAGGCGGATTTTCTAAGTCGTCAGACTTTTCATCCAGGGGAATGGGAACTCCATCCGGAGGTGTTTGCTCAATTGGTTCTCCGTTGGGGCAAACCAGAATTGGATCTCATGGCGTCTCGCCAGAACGCCAAGCTTCCTTGTTACGGATCCAGGTCCAGGGACCCAGAAGCGGCACTGATAGATGCTCTAGCAGCGCCTTGGTTCTTCAACCTGGCTTATGTGTTTCCACCGTTTCCTCTGCTCCCTCGTCTGATTGCCAAAATCAAACAGGAAAGAGCATCGGTGATATTGATAGCGCCTGCGTGGCCACGCAGGACCTGGTATGCAGACCTAGTGGACATGTCATCCTTTCTACCATGGACTCTGCCTCTGAGACAAGACCTTCTAATACAAGGTCCTTTCAATCATCCGAATCTACTTTCTCTGAGACTGACTGCATGGAGATTGAACGCTTGATCCTATCAAAGCGTGGCTTCTCCGAGTCAGTAATTGATACCTTAATACAGGCACAAAAGCCTGTCACCAGGAAAATTTACCACAAGATATGGCGTAAATATCTTCATTGGTGTGAATCCAAGAATTACTCATGGAGTAGGGTTAGGATTCCTAGGATATTGTCCTTCCTCCAAGAGGGTTTGGACAAAGGATTATCAGCTAGTTCTTTAAAGGGACAGATTTCTGCTCTGTCTATTCTTTTGCACAAGCGTCTGGCAGAAGTTCCAGACGTTCAGGCATTTTGTCAGGCTTTAGTTAGAATTAAGCCTGTGTTTAAACCTGTTGCTCCTCCATGGAGCTTAAACTTGGTTCTTAAAGTTCTTCAAGGGGTTCCGTTTGAACCCCTTCATTCTATTGATATCAAACTTCTTTCATGGAAAGTTCTTTTTCTGATGGCTATTTCCTCGGCTCGAAGAGTCTCGGAGTTATCTGCCTTACATTGTGATTCTCCTTATCTGATCTTTCATTCAGATAAAGTTGTTCTGCGTACAAAACCTGGGTTTTTACCTAAGGTGGTTTCTAACAAGAATATCAATCAAGAGATTGTTGTTCCATCATTATGTCCTAATCCTTCTTCAAAGAAGGAACGTCTTTTGCATAATCTAGACGTAGTCCGTGCCTTGAAGTTTTACTTACAGGCTACTAAAGATTTTCGCCAAACATCTAACCTGTTTGTTGTTTACTCTGGACAGAGGAGAGGTCAGAAGGCCTCGGCAACCTCTCTTTCTTTTTGGGTTCGGAGTATAATCCGTTTAGCCTATGAGACTGCTGGACAGCAGCCTCCTGAAAGGATTACAGCTCATTCTACTAGAGCTGTGGCTTCCACCTGGGCCTTTAAAAATGAGGCCTCTGTTGAACAGATTTGCAAGGTTGCAACTTGGTCTTCCCTTCATACTTTTTCCAAATTTTCCAAATTTGATACTTTTGCTTCTTTGGAGGCTGTTTTTGGGAGAAAGGTTCTACAGGTAGTGGTTCCTTCCATTTAAGTTACTGCCTTGTCCCTCCCATCATCCGTGTACTTTAGCTTTGGTATTGGTATCCCACAAGTAATGGATGATCCGTGGACTGGATACACTTAACAAGAGAAAACATAATTTATGCTTACCTGATAAATGTATTTCTCTTGTAGTGTATCCAGTCCACGGCCCGCCCTGTCCTTTTCAGGCAGGTCTAAATTTTAATTAAACTACAGTCACCACTGCACCCTATGGTTTCTCCTTTCTCGGCTTGTTTCGGTCGAATGACTGGATATGGCAGTGAGGGGAGGAGCAATATAGCAGCTCTGCTGTTGGTGATCCTCTTGCAACAATGGATGATCCGTGGACTGTATACACTACAAGAGAAATAAATTTATCAGGTAAGCATAAATTATGTTTTTTTGCACTGTGGTCAATAGCTCCATACTACCTGAACCTAAATATGTTCTTATGGTATTGTACTTACCCTTTTTATAGCTCTTAATTCTTTGGGCTATACAGTTTGATGTTTACACATTTCTGTTGTTGTCCCTGATTGCTAGCAGAGATTTACCGGTTGACAGAGGTTCTTATATTCTCCCACCTCCTGAACTTACCATATAATAGCAAATTTTATAAACCCCCTAAGACGCCAATCATACCCATTAACTAAATTTACAATTTTGCCCCCCAGCAAGATGGGCCACTATATTCTATATTCACACCCACTATTATTACACTATAAGGCTTTATTGAGAGTTAGCTTTGTAAATACTACACATAGACCCCTTTATTTCTTACAGGCTCCGTCTCCCTTGCTCCCCTTCCCCCAAATCCAAGGGGATTCATGACACCATTGAGCTTATCTCATAAGCAAAGGAAAATTAATCCTATAGAAACATTTATTTTCTTTTTTACATGACAACCATCTAATTAATTCATCAACAATACCTCATTGCAGTGATCACACCAACTCAGTTATAGATAGACCTTGAAGTGTAGATAACTCATTATCTGTATTGAAGTGAAGTAGCCACTGCCAGATCTATAAAAGATCTATTGTACTATTTCTATTATTTCTATATTAATTGTACACATGGGTTTAGTCACTTGTATTTCTATGGACGGTGATAGTCTATTGATGAGTATAATTTACATGTTCACAGAAGAACAAAATGTTACCCCTGATGGTTGAAACTTATTTCACAATTTCTTGTTGATATATATAGTTAATGTTTTATACCTTACCAAGCCCAAAAGCGCCTATAGTTTCAATCTATTACCTCCATTGAGTATCTATATTTTGCCAAGGTCCAAGAGTGACCTACTAATTTTAGAGGAGGTTGATACAATTATAACAAAAATGAGGTTGCAACTATCTCTGCCCATCTTATTTTGAGTTTGTATTCACTTGACTGTACACTGTATTATTACTGTGAATTGTATCCTAATGATTGTACTGTTTAAGTTTTGACACTTCTACATATATTGTATATGTTTATAACAACCTCAATAAAAATTGAAAAAAAAAAAAAAAATAAAAAAATACCACAATAAAAATACCAGAATATGGACTGCTAATTTAGCATTGCTTAGTTAAACAATATATCAAGATACTTCACATAAATCTTACTAAATTTCAATAAATCTGAGATAACTTTCAGGGAAGTATAATTAAACTATTTAGCTCACAAATGGTTTTATATAACTTCAATTTCAACACCAGGAATTATATATATTATTAATGCAACAGCCAATTTATATGCCAATATGTCTGGCCTAGAATAACCTCTTATTCAGCCACAATAAGACAAATTCTAAAAAATATATATATATAGCAATAACTGTAATTAACTTATGATATTAAAATACAAAGATTCTTTCTAAACATTAATATTTAATGTCAATATACTTACTACCCTTGGTCTAATTAATATTAAATATAAGAATAAATCTTCTTTTAAATCACACTACGATATAACTATAGTTTTAGAATACCTTGATTTAAAACATTAAAAATATAGAGCAACCGTATACATCACTAAATAAACCAATTTGAAAGTTTCAGCTTTTTCAGATTAATCCAGTTCACCGTCATCAATAAGAGGTTTATGCAATTCAGAGAATAAAAGGTTTAGGCCCAGTGCTGCTTTCTGTAGAGACTGTGTTCCATAGGTAGCAGTTGTGATTCAGTCAAAATTCCAGCAAAAGAACCCCTTCTTTCTCCTATACATGGGCTTTTATCAAGTGATAAGCCCGCCTCTATTTTGTAATCATTGGTGAATATTCGGATACGCACCATCGAAGCTTGTCCCTTCATTGGTTCTTGGAAAAGCATGTATTTTATTAACAGCCAACCCCTTTTGGCTGCAATACCATTTCTGAACTATTGGTGGCAGCAGAGAACCAGAAATGCAGTCTCACCATCAATACTGCTAACAGTAAATACAGATTCTTCATAAACACACCTATAATTTCCAGCATTAATAAATTATATGTTTAATATATATGGGATTATTTTATACTATTTACCCTGAGTATTTTCATACTAAACATTATATACTACTTATAATATTTTAAAAAATGCGTTTAAAAGTGACATTTCTTTTCAATATAAATATAGCCAACATATTTGTACATCTCTTTACAGTGTCAATCTGAATGCATGAAAACACAATTTAGGTACAATTTATGGGGCAACTTATTGCATGGTTTTCCTGCATTGGTACTCTTCTATCTATTCAGATATCTGGAAATAAAAAAAACTGTTATTTATGGTATATATTTTAAAATAGTGCAATACAGTTGTTCATTTAATTTGTTACAAACCTGAAATGCATTTCTCAGATCCATATATAGATATACGTATATCATTTATACAGTCTGAGTATCAAGAAAACATTTGAAAATTACACAATTCATTTTATATGAAGCTCTAATTTCCCCTTTTAAAACCAAGATTTAAATTCTTATATGCTTTCAGCACTTACAGGGTTAAAAATGTTTTTTTTTCTCCTGCTATTTTCCATATAGACGTATGTCTGAGCTTCGTGTATTTCAACTCAGTATGGGACAATTTCACATCTAGATGATAATAGCTACATCCTCTGAGAGTCTTGGTATACTCAAATTTCAGATCAGACTAAGCGACTGTTGTCACCATAGGGGTCTGTGGTGATCTGATAGTAAATCTCATTTCACATCTTAGGCAGGAAACCTTTAAAGGCAATTCCTTTGTTCTCTCCTGTGTGACCAAGAAAATAATGGTGGTTGGTCTCTTGTGGCCATGAAATATTAAATTGTGATACATTTGTAGTTTATTTAATGCTACTTCACAGGTACCCTGACATAAATAACAGTATTAGTGGACAGGTATTTAACGAGACATGACATATCTAATTAGTGCAGTCATAGAAATAGGAATACAGTCGATTATGGCTGAAATAGACAGTATATGCAGTGATACCACCAAATAAACTGCAATTTACTATTCTTGAGCAAAATGAATATGGTTTGATATTACATGATCGATATATCATTAAAGTGACAAAACTCTACATATCACCTATTGAATATTAAATAATAAACAAAGGCAAAATAAATAGAAAAAACCTAATTTCTCCAACATTGGTGTGTCCGGTCCACGGCGTCATCCTTACTTGTGGGAATATCTCTTCCCCAACAGGAAATGGCAAAGAGTCCCAGCAAAGCTGGCCATATAGTCCCTCCTAGGTTCCGCCCACCCCAGTCATTCTCTTTGCCGTTGCACAGGCAACATCTCCACAGAGATGGTTAAGAGTTTTTTGGTGTTTAAATGTAGTTTTTTATTCTTCTATCAAGTGTTTGTTATTTTAAAATAGTGCTGGTATGTACTATTTACTCTGAAACAGAAAAGGATGAAGATTTCTGTTTGTGAGAGGAAGATGATTTTAGCAGACAGTAACTAAAATCGATTGCTGTTTCCACATAGGACTGTTGAGATGAAGTAACTTCAGTTGGGGGAAACAGTTAGCAGACTTTTCTGCTTAAGGTATGACTAGCCATATTTCTAACAAGACCATGTAATGCTGGAAGGCTGTCATTTCCCCTCATGGGGACCGGTAAGCCATTTTCTTAGTCAAGCAAACAGAATAAAGGGCTTAATATGGGCTATAAAACTGGTAGACACTTTTATGGGCTAAATCGATTGCTTTATTTGGACATTTTATACATGTTTATGCTGATAATTCACATTTATAAACTTGGGGAACGTTTTTTAACGGCAGGCACTATGTTAGACACCTTTTCCAGTCAGGGAGGGCCTTCCCAGTTGTAGGCTGAGCCTCATTTCCCGCCATTACTGCGCAGTTGTTTTTGAGAGCAAGACATGCAGATGCATGTGTGAGGATCTGAAAGTAGCTGGAAAAGTTTCTAGAAGGCGTCATTTGTTATCGTATTCCCCTCTGGGCTTGGTTAGGTCGCAGCAAAGGCTATAGCTGGGACTGTATAGGGGTTAAATTTGTAAACGGCTCCGGTTCCGTTATTTTAAGGGTTAAAGCTCTGAAAATTGGTGTGCAATACTCTTAATGCTTTAAGACACCGTGGTGCAATTTTGGTAATTTTTGAACAATTCCTTCATACTTTTTCACATATTCAGTAATAAAGTGTTTCTGTTTAAAATTTAAAGAGACAGTAACGGTTTTGTTTTAAAACGGTTTTTGTGCTTTATTGACAAGTTTAAGCCTGTTTAACATGTCTGTGCCTTCGGATAAGCTATGTTCTATATGTATGAAAGCCAATGTGTCTCCCCATTTAAATTTGTGTGATAATTGTGCCATAGCGTCCAAACAAAGTAAGGACAGTACTGCCACAGATAATGAAATTGCCCAAGATGATTCCTCAGATGAGGGGAGTAGACATGATACTACATCATCTCCTACTGTGTCTACACCAGTTTTGCCCACGCAGGAGGCCCCTAGTACATCTAGCGCGCCAATGCTTATTACCATGCAACAATTGACGGCTGTAATGGATAACTCCATAGCAACTATTTTATCCAAAATGCCTACATATCAGAGAAAGCGCGATTGCTCTGTTTTAAACACTGACGAGCAGGAGGGCGCTGATGATAATTGTTCTGTCATACCCTCACACCAATCTGAAGTGGCCATGAGGGAGGTTTTGTCAGATGGGGAAATTTCAGATTCAGGAAAAATTTCTCAACAAGCTGAACCTGATGTTGTGACATTTAAATTTAAATTAGAACATCTACGCGCACTGCTTAAGGAGGTGTTATCTACTCTGGATGATTGTGACAACCTGGTCATTCCAGAAAAATTATGCAAGATGGACAAGTTCCTAGAGGTTCCGGTGCACCCCGACGCTTTTCCTATACCCAAGCGGGTGGCGGACATAGTGAATAAGGAGTGGGAAAAGCCTGGCATACCTTTTGTTCCCCCCCCTATATTTAAGAAATTATTTCCTATGGTCGACCCCAGAAAGGACTTATGGCAGACAGTCCCTAAGGTCGAGGGGGCAGTTTCTACTCTAAACAAGCTCACTACTATTCCTATCGAGGATAGTTGTGCTTTCAAAGATCCTATGGATAAAAAATTGGAGGGTTTGCTTAAAAAGATTTTTGTACAGCAAGGTTACCTTCTACAACCCATTTCGTGCATTGTTCCTGTCAATACAGCAGCGTGGTTCTGGTTCGAAGAACTAGAAAAGTCGCTCAGTAGAGAGACTCCATATGAGGAGGTTTTGGACAGAGTTCACGCACTTAAGTTGGCTAACTCTTTTATTTTAGATGCCGCTTTGCAATTAGCTAGATTAGAGGCAAAAAAATCAGGGTTTGCAATTGTGGCGCGCAGAGCGCTTTGGCTAAAGTCTTGGTCAGCGGATGTGTCATCCAAGACAAAATTGCTTAACATCCCTTTCAAAGGTAAAACTCTATTTGGACCAGAATTGAAAGAGATTATCTCAGACATCACTGGGGGAAAGGGCCACGCCCTTCCACAAGATAGGCCTTTCAAGGCCAAGAATAAGTCTAATTTTCGTTCCTTTCGCAATTTCAGGAACGGACCGGCCTCTAATTCTGCATCCTCTAAGCAAGAGGGTAATGCCTCACAACCCAAACCAGCCTGGAAACCGATGCAAGGCTGGAACAAGGGTAAGCAGGCCAACAAGCCTGCTGCTGCTAACAAAACAGCATGAAGGAGTAGCCCCCGATCCGGGACCGGATCTAGTAGGGGGCAGACTCTCTCTCTTTGCTCAGGCTTGGGCAAGAGATGTTCAGGATCCCTGGGCACTAGAAATAGTTTCTCAGGGTTATCTTCTGGAATTCAGGGAACTACCCCCAAGGGGAAGGTTCCACATGTCTCACTTATCCTTAAACCAAATAAAGAGACAGGCGTTCTTACATTGTGTAGAAGACCTGTTAAAGATGGGAGTGATACACCCAGTTCCAATAAAGGAACAAGGAATGGGATTTTATTCAAATCTGTTCGTAGTTCCCAAAAAAGAGGGAACTTTCAGACCAATTTTGGATTTGAAGATCCTAAACAAATTTCTCAGGGTACCATCGTTCAAGATGGAAACCATTCGAACGATTCTACCCACTATCCAGGAAGGTCAATTTATGACTACCGTGGATCTAAAGGATGCGTACCTACATATTCCTATCCACAAAGAACATCATCAGTTCCTAAGGTTCGCCTTTCTGGACAAACATTACCAGTTTGTGGCCCTCCCATTCGGGTTAGCCACTGCTCCAAGGATTTTCACAAAGGTACTAGGGTCCCTTCTAGCGGTTCTAAGACCGAGGGGCATTGCAGTAGTACCATACTTGGACGACATTCTAATACAAGCGTCGTCCCTGTCAAAAGCAAAGGCTCATACAGACATCGTTCTGGCCTTTCTCAGATCACACGGATGGAAGGTGAACATAGAAAAAAGTTCTCTGTTCAGTCAACAAGAGTTCACTTCTTGGGAACAATAATAGATTCCTTAGAAATGAGGATTTTTCTGACAGAGGTCAGAAAGTCAAAACTTCTAAGCACTTGTCAAGTTCTTCATTCTGTTCCACGTCCTTCCATAGCGCAGTGCATGGAAGTAGTAGGGTTGATGGTTGCAGCAATGGACATAGTTCCTTTTGCACAAATTCATCTAAGACCATTACAACTGTGCATGCTCAAACAGTGGAATGGGGACTATACAGACTTGTCTCCAATGATTCAAGTAGATCAGAAGACCAGAGATTCACTCCGTTGGTGGCTGACCCTGGACCATCTATCCCAGGGAATGAGCTTCCGCAGACCAGAGTGGGTCATTGTCACGACCTACGCCAGTCTAGTGGGCTGGGGCGCGGTCTGGGAATCCCTGAAAGCTCAGGGACTATGGTCTCGGGAAGAGTCTCTTCTCCCGATAAACATTCTGGAACTAAGAGCGATCTTCAATGCTCTCAGGGCTTGGCCTCAGCTAGCAAAGGCCAGATTCATAAGATTCCAATCAGACAACATGACGACCGTTGCGTATATCAATCATCAGGGGGGAACAAGGAGTTCCCTGGCGATGAAAGAAGTGACCAAAATAATTCAATGGGCGGAGGATCACTCCTGCCACCTATCTGCGATCCACATCCCAGGTGTGAAAAACTGGGAAGCGGATTATCTGAGTCGTCAGACATTCCATCCGGGGGGAGTGGGAACTCCACCCGGAGATCTTTGCCCAACTAACTCAATTATGGGGCATTCCAGACATGGATCTGATGGCGTCTCATCAGAACTTCAAGGTTCCTTGCTACGGGTCCAGATCCAGGGATCCCAAGGCGACTCTAGTAGATGCACTAGTAGCACCTTGGACCTTCAACCTAGCTTATGTATTTCCACCGTTTCCTCTCATTCCCAGGCTGGTAGCCAGGATCAAACAGGAGAGGGCCTCAGTGATCTTGATAGCTCCTGCGTGGCCACGCAGGACTTGGTATGCAGACCTGGTGAATATGTCATCGGTTCCACCATGGAAGCTACCTTTGAGACAAGACCTTCTTGTTCAGGGTCCATTCGAACATCCAAATCTGGTCTCCCTCCAGCTGATGGCTTGGAGATTGAACGCTTGATTCTATCAAAGCGTGGGTTTTCAGATTCTGTGATAGATACTCTGGTTCAGGCCAGAAAACCGGTAACTAGAAAGATTTACCATAAAATATGGAAAAGATATATCTGTTGGTGTGAATCCAAAGGATTCCCATGGAATAAGATAAAAATTCCTAAGGATTATCTGCAAGTTCTCTAAAGGGACAGATCTCTGCTTTATCTGTCTTACTACACAAAAGACTGGCAGCTGTGCCAGATGTTCAAGCATTTGTTCAGGCTCTGGTTAGGATCAAGCCTGTTTACAGACCTTTGACTCCTCCCTGGAGTCTAAATCTAGTTCTTTCAGTTCTTCAAGGGGTTCCGTTTGAACCTTTACATTCCATAGATATTAAGTTACTATCTTGGAAAGTTTTGTTTTTGGTTGCTATTTCTTCTGCTAGAAGAGTTTCAGAGTTATCTGCTCTGCAGTGTTCTCCGCCCTATCTGGTGTTCCATGCAGATAAGGTGGTTTTGCGTACTAAGCCTGGTTTTCTTCCAAAGGTTGTTTCTAACAAGAATATTAACCAGGAGATAGTTGTACCTTCTTTATGTCCGAATCCAGTTTCAAAGAAGGAACGTTTTTAAATATAAGGAAAGAGTCTGGACACTTTCTCACCCTCTTAGCCTTTCAAGTAAGACTAAGATCTCTCAACTTAGTCTAATTAATTTTTATTTAGGAACTTCAGGAGTGTGAAAGGCGCTGGGAAGCTGAGGGTTAATATAGATGAGTCAAAATGACTGTTAATAAAAAGTATCTGTGACTGTTCGTGAATTTAGGTAAATTAAAGATTTGTTGTTTAACAAGGTTTAAATATGGGTGAATTATATCACATATGAAGTAGAAACAGTTATTCATATAGCAAATTCCGTTAGGATAATCAACCCAACAACTAGGTAAAATAAACAAATGAGATTTAATAAAAAGATTTTTTGCATATAAAAGACACAGTAAAATACGGTTGTGGCCACAACTACAATAAAAAATGATAGTTCGAAGACAGTATCAGAAATATACACAGTGAATGTGTTGTCTTGTTAAAATATTCCTTATAGGCTTTAGACTGACATATTGTTTAGAATTTATGATTTTAAACACTTAATAGTGAAAATAAACATTAGTAGCTAAGGAATTTTGCAATCAATAGTGAAGTATAGTACTTGGTAGTGAAGATATTAGAAAGTCTTATGAACGGTAATCATAAATTAATTTCTTGGTAATTCCGGTGGTGTTAGTGCTTAGTATCAATGTTCCAAACACTCCTATGCTTATAGCACAAGAGGTTACAGGTGATGTGAGAACAAATTAGCAATTCTTCAGTGTCAGGTTTTTTTCAAGTGATGCAATTTGTATCCAAAATAAAAAGTGACTTTTCTCAATACAATTGTTACTTGTATCCAAGTGTAACTTTTTTTCTAATGTGTAACTTTTTTTCTAATGTGCAGTGTTGCTCCGGTTGTATAATATATGCAGCTGTGTGTTACGTGGGAGACGATAGTTGGTTCAAAGTTAGTTGTTAATATTCACAGTGTTTCAAGTCCGATAGTCTATCGGTATGTTTCTGTAGATGTTATTATCCTTATGAACGAAGTGCAATAGATATGGCTTGAGACAGACTTACCTGGCTGCGCTCCCTGGCCGGCGTTGTCCCTGCACGGCGGAAGTACTCGCAGCCGCTTCACTGTCGGATGTAGCCCTGTTGATTCTCCGCTGGTTTCGTAAGGTACTATGCTGCGTGATATTCCTCCTGTAGTTGGCAGCTAGCAACTATCTTGGGATGAGTGAGTTGCAAACAACAACAGATCCACAGATACTTCTACGCGTTTCAGCACACTTGGTGCCTTTATCAAGATATTTTACTGTGGATTGTTTGGAGCCTTTTGAAGTGTTTTCGGTACCCGTATGTAGGACCCGTATGTAGAAACATGGTCTTAGAGGTAGTTGTATCGTTATTTCTAAAAAAGACTTATATGTTTAAGACATTATCGGTACTTAAAGGGACATTATGAATTTTCCTTAACTTAAAATTTCACATTTTTTGCTATATGAATATTGTTTTAAATTCCTTTGTTAACCAACAATTCAAATATATTTGTTGAATTACTATGTATATATCTTAATTGATTAGAATAACTTTAAAATAAACTTTACTTGTATATTATGATTTGTAAAAACGAAAAATGAATGGTATAAAATCGGGAATAAATGGTATAAAATCGGGAATAAATGGTATCAAATCTATAAACCTGTTTAATTATTTATAGTATATATATGTAAGAATTCTTACTTTGCCTAAGTTTTGCTATTTGGAGGTTATAATCAATTTTTGACATATGTATCGGAGATGTATCTAGTTGTAATATGAAGTTAATTTTTAGATGAATTCATTTAAATGGGGTGATGAAGGACTAGTTCTATAATGTACCCTTCGCTTAAATAAAGGGATTGAGATCTAATTCTGCGTTGAGCCCTCCTGGGATTAATGATGAAAAGTTTACTATCAATTCAGCTTCTACTAAGAGTAATTTTTTTGTTGTGTCCCCCCCTCTTTTAGATAATATTTTCCTAAGGCCCCAATATAATAACCCTTTGGTGCTCTGATTGTGTTCTTTTTTGAAATGTAGGGATAGTTGGTGATCTTCAAAGCCTCTTTCAATATTATTTAGATGTTGTCTTATTCTATCTTTGAGAGGTTGTCCCGTTTGGCCTAAATATTGTTTTTTACACGGACATTGGATTAAATAGACCACATTTGTGTCAGTACATTTTATGGTGTCTTTAATTTTCAATTTGAAACTAGAGTTTGTAGATTCAACCATTTTGCTCCTCTTACTGAATTTACAGGCTTTACATTTATGGCAAGGATAATATCCTTCAAGATTATTCCCTAGAACATCTTTATTCGATTTGCCTTTATTATATTCACTAGGGGCTAGTATTGACTTTAAATTTTTACATTTTCTATAAATGATTTTGGGTTTTGATTGTGCAATGTCATTTAAAAATGGGTCTTTCTGGATATAATGCCAGTGTTTGTACAGAATTTTTTTGACACTCTGAAAATCTGCAGTATATTGGGTTATAAATGCTGTCTCATATGACTTGAGTTCACCTTGTGGGGTGCTTCTGTCTTTTGTTGTTAATAGAACTTTTCTGTCAGTTGTTAATGCAGTATTATGTGATTTCTTTATCAGTTCTTTGTCATAGCCTCTTTCAATAAATTTGTTTTCAAGAATAGTTGATTGTATCTTGAAATCTTGTATATCAGAACAGTTTTTTCTAAGTCTCATAAATTGACTTTTGGGTATGTTTAGTTTCCAGAGATCGTTATGACAGCTATTGAAGTGTACATAATTATTAGAATCTACTGGTTTGAAGTAGGTTTTTGTTTTTATTTGATTTTCCATAATTTCAACTGTGATATCTAAGTAGTTTATAGATTTGGTATTGTATTCGTATGTAAAAGAGAGACCCCACGAGTTATTATTTAGGTCTTGCATGAATAAAATAAGTAGGTCTATACCACCAGCCCATACGAAAAAAAGGTCATCTATATATCTCTTAAAGAGTACGAGGTTTGCGCTCCAGGGGGTTTCAAGAATATTAGTTCGTTCGAATTGACCCATAAATAAATTTGCGTAACTGGGCGCAAACCTCGTACCCATTGCTGTTCCCTTTTTTTGTAGGAAATAGTTCCCATTGAAATTAAAGTAATAATTTTTTACAATAAATTCTATACATTTGAGAATGAAGTCTGATTGTTGAATTGGTATGGATTCATCATTATGAAGAAATTGTTTCACTGCATTTATTCCTAAATTATGTTGGATATTGGTATATAGTGAACTTACATCACAGGTTACCAGAAGTAAGTTCTCATTCCATTCTATATGATTTAGTATATTTAGAAAATGTGTAGAGTCTTTAAGATGTGTAGGGAGTTTTTTAACATATGGTTGTAGAAATCTGTCTACATACTGGGAAAGGTTGGATGTTAGAGAGTTGATACCTGAAATTATAGGCCTACCTGGGGGTTTACTGAGGGATTTGTGTATTTTAGGTAAATAATAGAATATAGGGGTTACAGGATTGGTTTGTTTTATAAATTGTAGTTCTTTATTATTGAGTATGTTCTCTTTTTTTGCTTCAAATAGTATTTCATCTAGTTTTGTCATCATGTCTTTAATTGGATTTTGGTCTAGTTTTATATATGTTTCTTTGTCGTTTAGAAGTCTATTGGCTTCCTCCACATAATCAGCAGTGTCTAGGATTACTACTCCTCCCCCTTTGTCCGCCATTTTTATTATAATGTCAGGGTTATTACTTAATTCCCTAATTACGTCGTTTTCTTTTTTAGTTAAGTTAAATTTTGTCCGATTTTTTTCCATTGTATTTATAATTTTCATCTTTAACTGCTTTTTCAAACAATTCTATATATTTTCCTTTTTCTTGGGTTGGGTAAAAATTAGACTTTGCCTTCAAATCTGTATGTGTATAGGCGTCGCTTAGAGTATTAGTAGGTATCCTATTCATCCTAGTATCTATCTGGTTTTCTATTGGATTTTTCATGAAATATCTTTTTAGGGTAAGTTTCCTTACATATTGATTTATGTTTACAAGAGTGTTGAATTTATTTAATTTGCTAGTGGGTGCAAATGAAAGTCCCTTACTTAAGACTCTTTCCTGTTCTCTATTTAAAGTTGTTTTACTGAGGTTGAAAATCCCTGTAGTGTTAACTATCTCCACCTTTTTTCCATTCTGTTTTCCTCTCCCTCTCTTTCCTCTAATCTTCTTTTTCCTTTTTGAACCCAATTTCTCTCTGGGAAGTGTTCTATATTTGTGCCCCAAGATGTGCCCTCTGCGGCTGGGCCCTTGCCTAAAAAAGAGTTGGAATTTTCCATGCCTTCATTATTATCTTCAAATAGTTTAAATCTATTCTCCAATTCGATAGGTGCAGCTGGGATGTGTGGTTTATTTGTTTCTGTGTTGGGTTTAGTTTTCCTGCTATTATAGGTATTATCCCCTGTATTAGATTGCTGACCTCTATATGGAGTAGTGTTTTCTTGTTGTTTCCAAATTTGATTTTGTTGCCTCTTATCATTATAATTGGTCCTATTCCAATTTCTTTCCTGATTTCTATTTTCATTCCTATAGTCATTTCTATAGTCATTTTTATAATCATTTCGATATTCGAAATTTTTATAATTATTATGATCATTTCTGTAGTTATGATGATCTGTTCTCTCTCTTCTGAAAAAATCATTTTGATTGTTATGGTGATTAGTGTAATTGTAATAATTGTAGGGTCTATCATATCTAAATTGATTTCTATACTGATAATTTTCTGTGTAAGTCGGTTTATGATGGAAATTGTGAGAAGGTCTTGTATATGATGAATCATCCTGATATCTCCAATTTCTTTTTTCTGGATTTATATTTTCATATGTTTTGGTATTAGATTTATTTGCTTTCTTAAATAAATTTCCTGTTGTGATATTTTCAGTTGTATCTAGATTAGTAGTATTGGTTTGTGTGTTGCTAGGTGTATAAGATTCTGAATAGTCTTGTTCATCTCTTTTAAATTTTCTCCATTTTGTCTCTAGAATATTATTCCTTACATTAGTTATATTTGTTATTATTTCTTTCTGCCTTTCTTTTATCCTTTGATCATCCATATGATTAATCAATTTTTCTTTGTACTCATTAATATTTTTCCCTATATTTTCCAACGATCTGTTTCTAGATTTTATCAGTATTCTGAGTAGATCTAATGATGCTTTTTCTAGTGTTTCATACCATTCTTTATTGTGATCATCTTCTAATATGAATGTGCAGTTTTTCTTTAACCTTAGGCCCCTTGGGACCATATCTTTGTCTATATATTTTTGTGTAAAGGTTAACTCAGCTTTCAGTTTGATCTCTTTTACTAAGGATTCCTCTAATTTGTCCATTATTTCTCCATTATTGCTAGGTATATTGTCTTGTATAGTGCTGGGTTGTATACCCATACTGCCTAATATATCATCTCTGAGATTAAAAATATCCATTTTTGGATATTTAAGGAGAATGTGTCAGACAGACAATTGAGAGATAAAATGCAGATAAGGTGGTTTTGCGTACTAAGCCTGGTTTTCTTCCAAAGGTTGTTTCTAACAAGAATATTAACCAGGAGATAGTTGTACCTTCTTTATGTCCGAATCCTGTTTCAAAGAAGGAACGTTTTTAAATATAAGGAAAGAGTCTGGACACTTTCTCACCCTCTTAGCCTTTCAAGTAAGACTAAGATCTCTCAACTTAGTCTAATTAATTTTTATTTAGGAACTTCAGGAGTGTGAAAGGCGCTGGGAAGCTGAGGGTTAATATAGATGAGTCAAAATGACTGTTAATAAAAAGTATCTGTGACTGTTCGTGAATTTAGGTAAATTAAAGATTTGTTGTTTAACAAGGTTTAAATATGGGTGAATTATATCACATATGAAGTAGAAACAGTTATTCATATAGCAAAAGATTTTTTGCATATAAAAGACACAGTAAAATACGGTTGTGGCCACAACTACAATAAAAAATGATAGTTCGAAGACAGTATCAGAAATATACACAGTGAATGTGTTGTCTTGTTAAAATATTCCTTATAGGCTTTAGACTGACATATCGTTTAGAATCGTTTAGAATTTATGATTTTAAACACTTAATAGTGAAAATAAACATTAGTAGCTAAGGAATTTTGCAATCAATAGTGAAGTATAGTACTTGGTAGTGAAGATATTAGAAAGTCTTATGAACGGTAATCATAAATTAATTTCTTGGTAATTCCGGTGGTGTTAGTGCTTAGTATCAATGTTCCAAACACTCCTATGCTTATAGCACAAGAGGTTACAGGTGATGTGAGAACAAATTAGCAATTCTTCAGTGTCAGGTTTTTTTCAAGTGATGCAATTTGTATCCAAAATAAAAAGTGACTTTTCTCAATACAATTGTTACTTGTATCCAAGTGTAACTTTTTTTCTAATGTGTAACTTTTTTTCTAATGTGCAGTGTTGCTCCGGTTGTATAATATATGCAGCTGTGTGTTACGTGGGAGACGATAGTTGGTTCAAAGTTAGTTGTTAATATTCACAGTGTTTCAAGTCCGATAGTCTATCGGTATGTTTCTGTAGATGTTATTATCCTTATGAACGAAGTGCAATAGATATGGCTTGAGACAGACTTACCTGGCTGCACTCCCTGGCCGGCGTTGTCCCTGCACGGCGGAAGTACTCGCAGCCGCTTCACTGTCGGATGTAGCCCTGTTGATTCTCCGCTGGTTTCGTAAGGTACTATGCTGCGTGATATTCCTCCTGTAGTTGGCAGCTAGCAACTATCTTGGGATGAGTGAGTTGCAAACAACAACAGATCCACAGATACTTCTACGCGTTTCAGCACACTTGGTGCCTTTATCAAGATATTTTACTGTGGATTGTTTGGAGCCTTTTGAAGTGTTTTCGGTACCCGTATGTAGGACCCGTATGTAGAAACATGGTCTTAGAGGTAGTTGTATCGTTATTTCTAAAAAAGACTTATATGTTTAAGACATTATCGGTACTTAAAGGGACATTATGAATTTTCCTTAACTTAAAATTTCACATTTTTTGCTATATGAATATTGTTTTAAATTCCTTTGTTAACCAACAATTCAAATATATTTGTTGAATTACTATGTATATATCTTAATTGATTAGAATAACTTTAAAATAAACTTTACTTGTATATTATGATTTGTAAAAACGAAAAATGAATGGTATAAAATCGGGAATAAATGGTATAAAATCGGGAATAAATGGTATCAAATCTATAAACCTGTTTAATTATTTATAGTATATATATGTAAGAATTTTTACTTTGCCTAAGTTTTGCTATTTGGAGGTTATAATCAATTTTTGACATATGTATCGGAGATGTATCTAGTTGTAATATGAAGTTAATTTTTAGATGAATTCATTTAAATGGGGTGATGAAGGACTAGTTCTATAATGTACCCTTCGCTTAAATAAAGGGATTGAGATCTAATTCTGCGTTGAGCCCTCCTGGGATTAATGATGAAAAGTTTACTATCAATTCAGCTTCTACTAAGAGTAATTTTTTTGTTGTGTCCCCCCCTCTTTTAGATAATATTTTCCTAAGGCCCCAATATAATAACCCTTTGGTGCTCTGATTGTGTTCTTTTTTTGAAATGTAGGGATAGTTGGTGATCTTCAAAGCCTCTTTCAATATTATTCAGATGTTGTCTTATTCTATCTTTGAGAGGTTGTCCCGTTTGGCCTAAATATTGTTTTTTACACGGACATTGGATTAAATAGGATGAATAGGATACCTACTAATACTCTAAGAGACGCCTATACACATACAGATTTGAAGGCAAAGTCTAATTTTTACCCAACCCAAGAAAAAGGAAAATATATAGAATTGTTTGAAAAAGCAGTTAAAGATGAAATTTATAAATACAATGGAAAAAATCGGACAAAATTTAACTTAACTAAAAAAGAAAACGACGTAATTAGGGAATTAAGTAATAACCCTGACATTATAATAAAAATGGCGGACAAAGGGGGAGGAGTAGTAATCCTAGACACTGCTGATTATGTGGAGGAAGCCAATAGACTTCTAAACGACAAAGAAACATATATAAAACTAGACCAAAATCCAATTAAAGACATGATGACAAAACTAGATGAAATACTATTTGAAGCAAAAAAAGAGAACATACTCAATAATAAAGAACTACAATTTATAAAACAAACCAATCCTGTAACCCCTATATTCTATTATTTACCTAAAATACACAAATCCCTCAGTAAACCCCCAGGTAGGCCTATAATTTCAGGTATCAACTCTCTAACATCCAACCTTTCCCAGTATGTAGACAGATTTCTACAACCATATGTTAAAAAACTCCCTACACATCTTAAAGACTCTACACATTTTCTAAATATACTAAATCATATAGAATGGAATGAGAACTTACTTCTGGTAACCTGTGATGTAAGTTCACTATATACCAATATCCAACATAATTTAGGAATAAATGCAGTGAAACAATTTCTTCATAATGATGAATCCATACCAATTCAACAATCAGACTTCATTCTCAAATGTATAGAATTTATTTTAAAAAATAATTACTTTAATTTCAATGGGAACTATTTCCTACAAAAAAAGGGAACAGCAATGGGTACGAGGTTTGCGCCCAGTTACGCAAATTTATTTATGGGTCAATTCGAACGAACTAATATTCTTGAAACCCCCTGGAGCGCAAACCTCGTACTCTTTAAGAGATATATAGATGACCTTTTTTTCGTATGGGCTGGTGGTATAGACCTACTTATTTTATTCATGCAAGACCTAAATAATAACTCGTGGGGTCTCTCTTTTACATACGAATACAATACCAAATCTATAAACTACTTAGATATCACAGTTGAAGTTATGGAAAATCAAATAAAAACAAAAACCTATTTCAAACCAGTAGATTCTAATAATTATGTACACTTCAATAGCTGTCATAACGATCTCTGGAAACTCAACATACCCAAAAGTCAATTTATGAGACTTAGAAAAAACTGTTCTGATATACAAGATTTCAAGATACAATCAACTATTCTTGAAAACAAATTTATTGAAAGAGGCTATGACAAAGAACTGATAAAGAAATCACATAATACTGCATTAACAACTGACAGAAAAGTTCTATTAACAACAAAAGACAGAAGCACCCCACAAGGTGAACTCAAGTCATATGAGACAGCATTTATAACCCAATATACTGCAGATTTTCAGAGTGTCAAAAAAATTCTGTACAAACACTGGCATTATATCCAGAAAGACCCATTTTTAAATGACATTGCACAATCAAAACCCAAAATCATTTATAGAAAATGTAAAAATTTAAAGTCAATACTAGCCCCTAGTGAATATAATAAAGGCAAATCGAATAAAGATGTTCTAGGGAATAATCTTGAAGGATATTATCCTTGCCATAAATGTAAAGCCTGTAAATTCAGTAAGAGGAGCAAAATGGTTGAATCTACAAACTCTAGTTTCAAATTGAAAATTAAAGACACCATAAAATGTACTGACACAAATGTGGTCTATTTAATCCAATGTCCGTGTAAAAAACAATATTTAGGCCAAACGGGACAACCTCTCAAAGATAGAATAAGACAACATCTGAATAATATTGAAAGAGGCTTTGAAGATCACCAACTATCCCTACATTTCAAAAAAGAACACAATCAGAGCACCAAAGGGTTATTATATTGGGGCCTTAGGAAAATATTATCTAAAAGAGGGGGGGACACAACAACAAAAAATTACTCTTAGTAGAAGCTGAATTGATAGTAAACTTTTCATCATTAATCCCAGGAGGGCTCAACGCAGAATTAGATCTCAATCCCTTTATTTAAGCGAAGGGTACATTATAGAACTAGTCCTTCATCACCCCATTTAAATGAATTCATCTAAAAATTAACTTCATATTACAACTAGATACATCTCCGATACATATGTCAAAAATTGATTATAACCTCCAAATAGCAAAACTTAGGCAAAGTAAGAATTCTTACATATATATATACTATAAATAATTAAACAGGTTTATAGATTTGATACCATTTATTCCCGATTTTATACCATTTATTCCCGATTTTATACCATTCATTTTTCGTTTTTACAAATCATAATATACAAGTAAAGTTTATTTTAAAGTTATTCTAATCAATTAAGATATATACATAGTGGGGGGGCGGAGCCTGCAGCCGAAGCTAATAGACGCATATCCTTTGAGCTCCTGGAGCATGGCCCAATAAAATATTCTTTTTTTTGCCAATAAGTCGATTAAATCTGCTTATGTAATGCTAACAACTGATCCATAACTACCGTTGGCTTTGAATATAGCTAATAACATAAAGGTTGACAATTCTAACTGGAGAGAGTCTCCGTATTACGAATAGAAACTCATTCCTGTAGGGAACCTGAAGCTGGAAGAATAATTAGCTATCTGTGACTGCCTTAATCGATCATGGAAGTAATACGAGCACTTCTCTACAAGTTTGACCAACAGATGTGCAATCACTTTGCTGAACTCACTTCTCTTATCAGAAATGTACGTGCCGAGGAGGACTACACAGTGCCCAAGATGGCGGAGAACTGTGTTGTTCTAGGGCAAGACAGGAAACTTATCCCTGTGGAAATCGACTGCTGCAAGATTTCTAACTCTGAGCGCTACCTGACTCAGCCTAGGATACTTGAGGCTGATTTTAAGGTGTCACTGCCTATTAGGGAAGAGAGTGCTATCCATAACTTGATCGGCGACGAGTCTCCAGCAAAATTGCTCTACCCTTATATAACCTTACCCCCTACTGAAAATCTGGATGGTGTGAGTACCGGACTAACGCAGAAAGCCTCTAACACTTATACAGGGAAGACAGGCGGACGGCTATCAGTATTGTATGGAGAGCGAGATTACCGGCTAGGTAATATATTCTTTGGGCCACAACAGGCTAAAGTACACAATACTCTGAGCGGTCTGGATCTCTTAGAAGGCAGCCGTGCCAGCAGTAGGTTCGAGCAGCGATCAAGCCAGACTTTACGCCTGTATCCCCACCTACCTGCTAGGGTTGATCCTGTGATGCTCCTGTGTTTTGCCTCACCGCCTTCGGCACCCGCTCCGGACAAGAGCCATCCTGTACTACAGTGTGACCTTCAGGTCCCTATGTGTCGGACTCGGCAGCAGCATTTATCGCTCCACACTGGCTTGCTGAGCTTCAAGCCATCTCTATCTACAGAAACCCACTTACCTGACAGATCTCAACCCCAGCGCCCTCAAGGATACAGACTTGTCACGCTAGTTTATAACATGCTGGAGCAATCTTGTTTACGGGAAGGAGTAGGCTGACCTAAACTGACTCCCCAGTTGCAGCAAGTTGGACTATGCAGTAACCAAGTTTAAGGCGATGCTTATTATGTCTTTATATGTTAGCTTGAATTGACATATGCAAACAGCTTATAACATTGGTTTTAATTTTTCACCAGACACATGCTTAATTCTGGGTAAGATTTCCTTCCGGTATTGCTAAAATCAGTTACCAGCAGCTGTCTACACGGCTGCAGATATCAATTGTTATGTGAGCCTGACTATTATGACTTATGTTAGGTAATATTTTATTATTTGCTATCGTTTTTCTCTTCATCTCCTATGCCTCCATATCTATATGTAAAGTCACTCTACACTACTCTCATATTCTATGACGTATATACTCTGGCTTTTGTGACTAGGGGTAGATTTGGGGCATATTATGTATTCCTGTATTATGTGTTAAAATGCTCCATCTGCATAACTGCATAATTTTTGCATAACTACTACTACTTTAGGTGATATACACTCCTTATTCTATTTGATAACTTTTAGAGTGTTGCAACTTTCATAGAATGTTCACTACTATATACACACTCATACCACAACATTCTAAATATGTCACACTTTTTGCAGTTTTAGATGCAGTGACCCTCTTCTAGCCATATGCCTTGCTAACACCCTTTCTATGTTATGACCCTGCTACTAGTGATACCCTATCCCAGTACAGGAGACAAGAGAACTCCTACAGTTTCTTTCTATATATTGTCTCGCCACTCTTGAGCTCACTGATAAATGTTGTTCATTAACTACTATATATACCGAGCTATACATGAGATTATGTTAACAGTCACACTAAACCTATCTACGCTATGGAATGCTGTATACACCTGATATGCCATGAAGTGAAACCCTTTTGACACTACATAACACACTAAGCTGGATTTTGTGTATATTCTCTTTATTCCTAAGAGGAGTCCCATTCCACATATTTATACTACACTCCTATGTATGTCTGTGTTTGCTTTTGGCAAAGACATGTAATTTTACTAAAAAAAGAATACTACATAGAGCTTAAATCTACTTAATTTAGAATAGAACAGGTCCAGTATTGGTTCATAATAGTCTATTTGAATTACTTACACTTTGTGGTTAAGAGCTCATGCCATCTCTGTCATGGACCCTTTGTACTAGCTTTGTACTTCTATGGATGTATTTCACCTCTCAGAGCCTGCTGAAATTCTAATGCTAAATAGAGGAGGTAGCTACATCTTTCTAATTAGCTTATTTATGTTCTTTTCTAAAACCTTCCCAGCTTATATGGTGGTTAGAGTTTAATAGATTTAGATGTTTATAGGAAGTTTTGAATGTTTGTATCTTGACATCAGCACTGTTCTTTATGTAAGTTGCACTTTCATTGAAGGGATATGTGAACCCCTATTATTTTCTAGGCGCTAACCGCAGAACAAGTGTACTTACCTCACACCCCTCCTTAAGCCACTCCTGATTGCTTAACTCCTAAAGAATGCATGTATGAGCTAACCTGTTTACAATTAATATTTGTGTTCCTTCAATTTTCTTTCTCTTTTTTAAAGATAATTGTATTGTGTACACAAATATGTCAGTGGCCACTACCCTTAAATTCTCCACCTACTGCTATTATATCTAAGCCTTTTTATGGGTACCGTATCTATTTTAGTATCAGATTTCATAATGCCCAAGCCTCTAAATACTCCTTATATGAGCTAAGGCTATAATTGCACTATCACATGGGTTTAGACCAGGTCTAGGTTTTATCAAATAAGCTTGATATCTATGTTTGGCATATAATCACACTCAACTGCTCACATTTGAAGATCAGGTTATATTCTTACCTTTACAGTCCTATAAGAGGACTATACAAACCCTCCTTGAACATACTTGAAGGATTTTGTGACAGGTTTTCTCTAGCAGGTCAGTATTAGTCTAGGAGTTACTCTGCTGTAAATGTTAATATATAGAAAGTTAGGAAAAGTGATGCAACTGATATAGTTTTACTTATTGTTTATGTGTTTTGTTCTTGCTTACAACAGAGCTTTATAATGCATCTACTGTTCAGTGAGAGTACAGACAATGTCTAGTGCTTCTTAACTAAGTTATGCTTATTTTTTATTTTTCATATGAGTCAGATATCCTATCAATGCATAGCTTGCATACCCTCTTCCATGGTCACCTGTTTGTCAAGCTGCCAAACACCATAGGGTTTGTGTCATTGCTACTTACTGACCTGGAGGAAATTTACAGTTTACCTTTAGTTGTTTGTGCTTTCTATTAGATCCTAAGATGTTTTCTTTGTTTTGTTTTTGTATGGTTTTGTCTATAAATGCAAACCTTGTGTCCCTCAATCTAAGCCCCTATCACACACCCTAAACTACTCATACCCATATAAGGCTCCGCCCCCCCCCCCCGCCTCTCCGCCTCTCCACCAACCCCCCTATACATATAGCGGTGCTTACCCGCTGAATATCCCCCCCCCCATATATCTCAGCCCAAGAGTGGCTGACGCATAAGCTAAATCTCCACAGCCTGATACCCCTGACTCTGATATTCTATTGATTGTTTTTCATAGTACTGCGGAGATTATTTGTTAATAATGTAACATAAAATGAAGTTATATTTCACCTCGCCTAAACTTTTGTCTATCCTCATGTTAAGATTTGATATGTAATTATATTGTTGCATGTGTATTTTTCTAAGAAAGTCAGTTTATAGATAATGTATTATTTACTCTGATGTAACTTTGGCCTCAGGGCGAATAGTGTTTGTTACTCTATGCTTTAACTTCAATACAAAAATTATTTAAAAAAAAAAAGATATATACATAGTAATTCAACAAATATATTTGAATTGTTGGTTAACAAAGGAATTTAAAACAATATTCATATAGCAAAAAATGTGAAATTTTAAGTTAAGGAAAATTCATAATGTCCCTTTAAGTACCGATAATGTCTTAAACATATAAGTCTTTTTTAGAAATAACGATACAACTACCTCTAAGACCATGTTTCTACATACGGGTCCTACATACGGGTACCGAAAACACTTCAAAAGGCTCCAAACAATCCACAGTAAAATATCTTGATAAAGGCACCAAGTGTGCTGAAACGCGTAGAAGTATCTGTGGATCTGTTGTTGTTTGCAACTCACTCATCCCAAGATAGTTGCTAGCTGCCAACTACAGGAGGAATATCACGCAGCATAGTACCTTACGAAACCAGCGGAGAATCAACAGGGCTACATCCGACAGTGAAGCGGCTGCGAGTACTTCCGCCGTGCAGGGACAACGCCGGCCAGGGAGCGCAGCCAGGTAAGTCTGTCTCAAGCCATATCTATTGCACTTCGTTCATAAGGATAATAACATCTACAGAAACATACCGATAGACTATCGGACTTGAAACACTGTGAATATTAACAACTAACTTTGAACCAACTATCGTCTCCCACGTAACACACAGCTGCATATATTATACAACCGGAGCAACACTGCACATTAGAAAAAAAGTTACACATTAGAAAAAAAGTTACACTTGGATACAAGTAACAATTGTATTGAGAAAAGTCACTTTTTATTTTGGATACAAATTGCATCACTTGAAAAAAACCTGACACTGAAGAATTGCTAATTTCTCTTGTTAAGTGTATCCAGTCCACGGATCATCCATTACTTATGGAATATATTCTCCTTCCCAACAGGAAGCTGCAAGAGTCCACCCACAGCAAAGCTGCTATATAGCTCCTCCCCTAACTGCCATATTCAGTCATTCTCTTGCAAGCCTCAACATAGATAGGAGGTTGTGAGAGTCTGTGGTGCTTTCTACTTAGTTTATTCTTCAATCAAAAGTTTGTTATTTTTAAATGGCACCGGAGTGTGCTGTTTATCTCAGGCAGTATTTGGAAGAAGAATCTGCCTGCGTTTTTCTATGATCTTAGCAGACGTAACTAAGATCCATTTGCTGTTCTCACACATTCTGAGGAGTGAGGTACTTCAGAGGGGGAATGGCGTGCAGGTTTTCCTGCAGATAAGGTATGTGCAGTAAAATATTTTTCTAGGAATGCAATTGACTAAGAAAATACTGCTGATACCGAAGTAATGTAAGTAAAGCCTTAAATGCAGCGATAGCGACTGGTATCAGGCTTATTAATAGAGATACATACTCTTGTAAAAATGTGTTTTAAAACGTTTGCTGGCATGTTTAATCGTTTTTTAACATATGTTTGGTGATAAAACTTATTGGGGCCTAAGTTTTTTCCACATGGCTGGCTTAAATTTTGCATAGAAACAGTTTCCTGAGGCTTTCCACTGTTATAGTATAAAAGTTACAGTTGGTGCAGTTAAAATTACAAACAGTGACATTCAGCTTCCCTCAGCAGTCCCCTGTATGCTATAGGACATCTCTGAAGGGCTCAAAAGGGCTTCAAAAGTAGGAGCTGTTATGACTGTTTAAAACATATTTTTCGTTTTGTTAATCTGTTTTTTGTATTAAGGGGTTAATCATCCATTTGCAAGTGGGTGCAATGCTCTGCTAACTTGTTACATACACTGTAAAAATTTTGTTAGTTTAACTGCCTTTTTTCACTGTTATTTCAAATTTTGGCAAAATTTGTTTCTCTTAAAGGCACAGTAACGTTTTATATATTTGCTTGTTAACTTGATTTAAAGTGTTTTCCAAGCTTACTAGTCTCATTATTAGTCTGTTCTAACATGTCTGACATAGAGGAAGCTCTGTGTTCATTATGTTTTAAAGCCATGGTGGAACCCCATCTTAGAATGTGTACCAGATGTACTGATTTCATGTTAAACAATAAAGATCATTTTTTGTCTTTAAAAACATTATCACCAGAGGATTCTGTCGTGGGGGTAGTTATGCCGACTAACTCTCCCCACGTGTCAGACCTTTTGACTCCCGCTTTAGGGACTCACGCTCAAATGGCGCCAAGTACATCAAGGGCACCCATAGCGTTTCTTTACCAGGGGATTCTGTCGAGGGGAAAGTTATGCCGACTAACTCTCCCCACGTGTCAGACCCTTCGACTCCCGCTTCAGGGACTCACGCTCAAATGGCGCCAAGTACATCAAGGGCGCCCATAGCGTTTATTTTACAAGACATGGCAAAGGTGGTGAATAATATTCTGGCAGCAGTATTAGTCAGACTACCTGAAATTAAAGGAAAGCAGTTAGCTCTGGGGGTAGATACAGAGCATACAGACGCTTTAAGAACCATGTATGATACTACCTCACAATATGCTTAGTCTGTGGGTGATTTATTTTTTTTTGACTCAGGGAAGATGATTTAACCTGATTCTGATATTTCTACATTTAAAATTTATGCTTGAGAACCTCCACTTGTTGCTCAGGGAGGCTTTGGCTGCTCTGAATGAATGTGTACAATCGCAGGGCCAGAGAAATTGTGTAGACTGGATAAATAATATGCAGTGTCGGTGTGTACTGATGTTTTTCCAATACCTAAAGAGGTTTACTAAAATTTTTTTTAATAAGGAATGGGATAGACCAGGTGTGCCGTTCTCTTCCCCTCCTATTTTTTAGAAGAATGTTTTCTAATAGTTACCACCACACGGGACTTCTGGCAGACAGTTCCTAAGGTGGAGAGAAGAGTTTCTACTCTAGCTAAGCGTACCACTACCTCTGACGAGGACAGTTGTGCTTTTTAGATCCAATGGATAAAAAATGTTTATTCAACAGGGTTTTATCCTGCAGCCCCTTGCATACATTGCTTCTGTCACTGCTGCTGCGGCGTTCTGGGTTGAGTCTCTTGATGAGGCTTTACAGTTAAGCGACTCCATTGGATGAATATATTTGACAAGCTTATGCTAGCCAATTCCTTTGTTTTCTGATGCCTTGTTCATTTGACTAGACTAACGGCTAAGAATTCTGTTTTTTACTATACTGGCGCGCAGAGCGCTATGGCTTATATCATGGTCAGCTGTCGTGACTTTAATAAATAAGCTACTTAACTTCCCTTCAAGGGGCAGACCCTATTCGGGCCTGGTTTGAAGGAGATTATTGCTTATATCACTGGAGGAAAAGGTCATGCCCTTCCTCAGGATAGGTCTAAATCAAGGGCAAAAAAAAAAAAAAAAAAAAAAAAAGTCTAATTTTCGTACCTTTTAAAAAATTCAGGGCAGGTGTGGCATCCTCTTCCTCTAAGGCAAAACAAGAGGGAATTTTTGCTCAGTCCAAGGCGGTCTGGAGACAATCGGACCTGGAACAAAGATAAGCAGGCCAAGGAGCCTGCTGCTGCCTCTAAGGCAGCATGAAGGAACGGACCCCTATCCGGTAACGGATCCTATAGGGGGCAGACTTTCATTCTTTGCCCAGGCGTGGGCAAGAGATGCCCAGGATCCCTAGGCATTGGAATTTATATCCCAGAGATATCTTCTGGATTTCAAAGATTCCCCCCCAAAAAAAGGGGAGATTTCGCCTTTCACAATTATCTGCAAACCAGATAAAGAAGGAGGCATTCTTACATTGTGTACGAGATCCATCCAGTTCCAAGAGAGGAACAGGGACAGAGTTTTTACTCAAATCTGTTTGTGGTTCCCAAGGAGAGGGAACCTTCAGACCTATTTTGGATCTAAAGATCTTAAACAAATTCCTCAGAATTCCGTCATTTAAGATGGAAACTATTCGTACCATCTTAACTATGATCCAGGAGAGTCAATAGAGGACTACAATGGATTTGAAGGATGCTTATCCTCACATTGTGATGCATAAAGATCACCATCGTTTTTTTCAGGTTTGCCTTTCTAGACAGGCATTACCAGTTTGTAGCTCTTTCCTTTGGGATATCTACAGCCCCAAGAATCTTTATGGAGGTTCTGGGGTCACTTTGGCGGTCCTTAGACCGCGGGGCATAGAAGTGGCCCCTTATTTAGACGACATCCTGATACAGGCGTCAAACATCCAAATTGCCCAGTCTCATACGGACGTAGTACTGGCATTTCTGAGATCACATGGGTGGAAAGTGAACAAGGAAAGAGTTCTCTATCCCCAATCTCAAGGGTTTCCCTCCTAGGGACTCTGATAGATTCTGTAGAAATGAAAATTTACCTGACGGAGTCCAGGTTGTCAAAGTTTCTAAATTTCTGCCGTGTTTTTTTCATCCCATCCGCGCCCTTCGGTGGCTCAGTACATGAATGAAATCGGCTTAATGGTAGCGGCAAGGGACATAGTACCGTTTGCACGTCTACATTTCAGACCGCTGCAACTATGCATGCTCAGTCAGAGGAACGGGGATTACACAGATTTGTCCCCCTGTTAAACCTGGACCAAGAGACCAGAGATTCTCTTCTCTGGTGACTATGTCGGGTCCATCTGTCCAAGGGTATGACCTTCCGCAGGTCAGATGGGACAATTGTTACAATAGATGCCAGCCTTTTAGGTTGGGATGCAGTCTGGAACTCCCTGAACGCTCAGGGATAGTGGACTTAGGAGGAGACCCTCCTTATAATAAATATTCTGGAACTGGGAGTGATATTCCATGCTCTTCAGACTTGGCCTCAGTTAGCAACTCTGAGGTACATCATACTCAGTCGGACAATATACACGACTGTGGCTTACATCAGCCATCAAGGGGGAACAGAAGTTCCCTAGCGATGTTAGAAGTCTTACAATAATTCACTGGACAGAGACTCACTCTTGTCTATCAGCTATCCATATCCCAGGTGTTGAGAACTGGGAGGTGGATTTTCTAAGTCGTCAGACTTTTCTTCCGGGGGAGTGGGATTTCCTCCGGAGGTCAAGACCAAGCAGGAGAGGGCTTTGGTGTTTTTGACAGCGCCTGCGTAGCCACGCAGGACCTGGTATGCAGATCTGGTGGACATGTCATCCTTTCCATCACGGTCTCTGCTTCAGAGACAGGTCCCTCTACCTCAGGGTCCTTTCAACCATCTAAATAGAATCAATCTGAGATGGACTGCCTGGAGACTGAACGCTTGATGTTATCAAAGCATGGCTTCTCCGAGTCAGTCATTGATACCTTAATACAGACATGAAAGCCTGTCTCTAGGAAAATTGAACATAGATATGGTGTAAATATCTGATTGTTATGAATCCAAGGGTTACTCATGGAGTAAAGTCTGGATTCCCAGGATATTATCTTTTCTCCAAGATGTTTTTGAGAAAAGGGTTGTCAGCTAATTCCTTAAAAGGGGACAGATTTTTACTCTGTCTATTTTTTTGCACAAGCGTCTGGCAGGTATTCTAGACGTTCAGGCATTTGGTCAGGCTTTGGTTAGATCCAAGCCTGTGTTTAAAACTGTTGCTCCGCCATGGAGCTTAAACCTGATTCTTAAGGTTCTTCAAGAAGTTCCGTTTGAACCTTTTTTGTTCCATAGATATCAATTTTTATCTTGGAAAGTTCCTTTTGGGTAGCTAATTCCTCGACTCGTAGAGTCTCCAAGTTATCTGTGTTACAATGTGATTCTCCTTATCTGGTCCTTCGTACGGATAAGGTAGTCCTGCGTACCAACCTGGGTTTTTTCCTAAGGTGGTATCTAACAAGTACATCACTCAAGAGATAGTTGTTCCATGCTTGTATCCTAATCCTTCCTCAAAGAAGGAACGTCTATTACACAATATTGGACGTGGTTTGTGCTTTAAAGTTTTACTTACAAGCTACTACAGTTTTCATCAAACGTTCACCTTGTTTGTTGTCTATTCTGGACAGAGGAGAGGTCAAAAGACTTCAGCAGCCTCTCTGTCTTTTTGGTTAAAAAGCATAATTCATTTAGCTTATGAGACTACTGGACAGCAGCCTCCTGAAGGGATTACAGCTCATTCTACTAGAGCTGTGGTTTTCACTTGGGCCTTTTTTAAATGTGGCTTCTGTTGAACAGATTTACAAGACGGAGTCTTGGTCTGCGCTTCATACTTTTCAAATTTAACAAATTTGATACCTTGCTTCTTCGGAGGCTATTTTTGGGAGAAAGGGTTTTTTACAGGCAGTGGTAACTTCTGTTTAAGTACCTGCCTTGTCCCTCCCATCATCCGTGTACTTTAGCTTTGGTATTGGTATTCCATAAGTAATGGATGATCCGTGGACTGGATACACTTAACAAGAGAAAACATAATTTATGCTTACCTGATAAATTTATTTCTCTTGTAGTGTATCCAGTCCACGGCCCGCCCTGTCACTTTAAGGCAGGTAATTTTTTCATTTGAACTACAGTCACCACTGCACCCTATGGTTTTTCCTTTCTCTGGCCTAGATTTAGAGTTCGGCGTTATCCGTAAAAACCAGCGTTAGAGGCTCCTAACGCGGGTTTCTTACGCACTCCGGTATTTAGAGTTTATTTACCGCCACTCAAAATACACCTAACGCTCACCTTTCTACCGCCACCTCAGACCCAGTAGTAAACATATACCGCAAAAAAAAACATCCACGAATCACAAAACAAATATTACACAAAGTACACTTACACTCATACAAACACAACACTATCTTTATTTTTCTTATTTTTTTTTTTTTTTCATTAAAATACAAAGGATTAAAGTTGCGAGATCTCGGGTGTTTGAAAAAAATCCACACAAATCCATTTTCCCATTGACTTACATAGACACACGGGAAAAGACCCTCATATACCTACATCTAACTAATAACATTATCACAAACATACACTCATCGATGCATACAAACAATATACACCACATGACATACACAAAATTTTTATTTATTACAAAAAGAACACGATTTAGCGACTTTTTCACACAAGATCATGACGTCACTCACTTTACGAGGAAAACCAGTCTTAGAAAAAAAAAAGAGAAATATTTGGAGCCTCCATTGACTTCTATTGGGAAGACGTGCTCGTGCACGCGAAACCCTCATTTCCCTAACGCACGCAAATAGCGTAGACTGAAAAACTCCAAATACCAGCGCTAGAAAATACATGATTTCATGCGTTAGACCTAGCGATGATAAATAGATCAAGAAATGACTATTTCCCTATGGTGGACATATGGTTTTTAATATTAAATATTCACCACACCATAAATATTTTTAACACTTTTAGATTACATCAACTAAAAATCCCCATCACTAGTAACACATTATTATTTCAATAAAATTACATTTACAATTAAAATAAAATTCAATACACATTTCTGGATTCACAAACACTACACAATGGGAAACATCTCTCATTTACCTTTATTATTGCATTTCAGTTATTCAACTCATATGCTTGCAGCAACTGCATATCTACATAGGCTTAACACATAATCACTCATGGATGCACATACATTACGTTTAACATTCACTCATACATGTGCATTCAAATGATGGGGGACAAACACATTACATTCTCTACAGGAATCACAAAACACAACATATGTATTTGACTGTACTTGTAACATCATGATTCCATCACCAGAAACCATTAGGAATTACGTACAAGAAGAACATCATTACACCAGATTACAGATGTCACTTTATGGGAAGGAACAACAATGCCAGACCGCTATATACAAGTCAGCATATGTGGGACACAATCACAATATATACGTACATGTACATAACACGCATCACCCATCACGCAACCACAAAGCACACATTTAGATTTTATTCAGCACACAATAACAATGTAGCACAATACAACAACACAATGAGGATTTCACAACTACATAGGCAGGGTAATAATATCATGACGTCATTACAAGATTCAACCATACACATCACAGATTCACCACTGTACCGCCCCTTTAGGAACTTTAACACTCAATACTACAATACAACATATACGTAAACCACACTTTTGAACAGCATTATTATGGAGATTTCAATGGGACAATTAAGAAATATTGTCAGATCGCAAATCAATTATATATACAATACTACAGATGGCAGCCGGAAGTTATTCAGTATTCGTGCAATTTTTATGGGACGCATACAATATTGTCAGATATAAAATCACTTATATATACAATACTACAGATGACAGCCGGAAGTTATTCAGTATTAGTGCCATTTGAATGGGACGCATACAATATTGTCAGATATAAAATCACTTATATATACAATACTACAGATGACAGCCGGAAGTTATTCAGTATTAGTGCGATTTGAAAGGGACGCATACAATATTGACATCTCGGCAATCACTTATATACACAATACTACAGATGACAGCCGGAAGTTATTCAGTATTAGTGCGATTTGAAAGGGACGCATACAATATTGACAGCTCGGCAATCACTTATATATACAATACTACAGATGACAGCCGGAAGTTATTCAGCATTAGTGCGATTTGAAAGGGACGCATACAATATTGACATCTCGGCAATCACTTATATATACAATACTACAGATGGCAGACGGGAAGTTCGGAATTATTATTGCGATTTAAAAGGGACGCATACAATATTGACATCTCGGCAATCACTTATATATACAATACTACAGATGGCAGACGGGAAGTTCTTCAGTATTAGTGCGATTTGAATGGGACGCATACAATATTGACAGCTCGGCAATCACTTATATACACAATACTACAGATGACAGCCGGAAGTTATTCAGCATTAGTGCGATTTGAATGGGACGCATACAATATTGACAGCTCGGCAATCACTTATATATTCAATACTACAGATGGCAGACGGGAAGTTCGGAATTATTATTGCGATTTAAAAGGGACGCATACAATATTGACAGCTCGGAAATCACTTATATATACAATACTACAGATGGCAGCCGGAAGTTATTCAGCATTAGTGCAATTTTAAAGGGACGCATACAATATTGACAGATCGACAATCACTTATATATTCAATACTACAGATGGCAGATGTTACTTTATCGTTTACAAACAATATTGCATCAACATTGATCGATCACATTCTATGCACATTATACACAACTATGCACTTTCATTCATGTTAGCCTGGACGTGTGCTTGTTACTATAAGATCGCGTTTAAGAAATATTGATTACGCATATGATCAAACATTACAAACATGCACTGTATGTGTGATATTTGACACTTTCACATTGAGAATCATTGTTTGAAACTAACATTTCAGCAAACAACAAATAAACGCCCACTGTGAAAGCATTCGCGCCGCTCACATACAAACAAGTGAATACAATCAGCAATCATTACAAACTCACTACCATTGGACTAATTGTACTATAAATCCCCCAAACAACATGGCCAATGCATCACTTGTGATCCACATCAGATCAAGTGCATACCTTGTTACGCTGTTTTGAAAGATGGATGACGATGACATGGTAGACGCTGCTGGTGGTGCTATTGGCGAACTAGCTGTTGGTCGAATCAGGCAGCCTCGGCGGCTCAGACCGAGACGAAGGGGTCGTCTGGTTCGAGGTCCTCGTGTCTACAGGGTGAGACCCACCTTGGAAAACATGAGTGACTTTGAGGTTTTTGATAAGTATCGGCTCGATCGCGAACAGCTCATTGGCCTTTACGAGCTTCTTAAACCTCATTTGGAGCCACGTATACAAATAAGGACTGCTGTTCCCCCCATGAGTAAGATGCTAAGCTGTCTATACGTCCTGGCCTCAGGGAGTTTTCAATCCGGAGAACTGTACATGCATGGCCTGGCTCAAGGTACATTCTCTGGGGTGTTTAATAACTTTCTGGACGCCATGGTACGTATCAGTAAGCAATACATAGGATTCCCACAGAATGATGGTGATTGGAGGCGCCTGAAGCGGGAATTCTTTGATATTGCTCAATTGCCCAATGTCTTGGGAGCCATTGATTGTACCCACATTGCGCTGCGTGCTCCAATTGATGACTTGCCCTTCAGAAATCGCAAACATTTTCATAGCCTCAACGTGCAGTATGTTTGTGACGCACGGATGAGGATTATGCATGTGTATGCGAATTTTGGAGGGGCTTGTCATGATGCCCGCATCCTCTCTCTGTCGTCCCTGTGGAGACAGTTTGAGGAAAGACAAATGCCCCCTGGTTATCTCGTTGGTGAGTATTTGTGCTCAACATGGTTAATTATTTTGACAATTGCCCCTGTATTTTTTAACTGTTAGCGTCATGTTCAGCTATAGGATTAAATTTAACCATTTGTTATTTACCGACGCTAATGTCTAGTTTTATTGAAAAGCAGATATGTAGCATGTCTTACCTTAAGTGTTCAGATAGAGAATGCAATGTAACCATGTAGTTAGCATTTTACACAAGGTTTGGTTTAGTCAAAATACGCATATGTAGCATGTCTTAGATGAAATGGCAAGATATTATCTCATGCAATTTAACCCTGTCCTTGTCTTTTTCCGCTAATGTCTAGTTTTATTGAAATGCAGATATGTAGCATGTCTTACCTTAAGTGTTCAGATAGAGAATGCAATGTAACCATGTAGTTAGCATTTTACACAAGGTTTGGTTTAGGAGAAATACGCATATGTAGCATGTCTTAGATGAAATGGCAAGATATTATCTCATGCAATTTAACCCTGTCCTTGTCTTTTTCCGCTAATGTCTAGTTTTATTGAAATGCAGATATGTAGCATGTCTTACCTTAAGTGTTCAGATAGAGAATGCAATGTAACCATGTAGTTAGCATTTTACACAAGGTTTGGTTTAGGAGAAATACGCATATGTAGCATGTCTTAGATGAAATGGCAAGATATTATCTCATGCAATTTAACCCTGTCATTGTCTTTTTCCGCTAATGTCTAGTTTTATTGAAATGCAGATATGTAGCATGTCTTACCTTAAGTGTTCAGATAGAGAATGCAATGTAACCATGTAGTTAGCATTTTACACAAGGTTTGGTTTAGGAGAAATACGCATATGTAGCATGTCTTAGATGAAATGGCAAGATATTATCTCATGCAATTTAACCCTGTCATTGTCTTTTTCCGCTAATGTCTAGTTTTATTGAAATGCAGATATGTAGCATGTCTTACCTTAAGTGTTCAGATAGAGAATGCAATGTAACCATGTAGTTAGCATTTTACACAAGGTTTGGTTTAGGAGAAATACGCATATGTAGCATGTCTTAGATGAAAAGGCAAGATATTAGCTCATGCTATTTAACCCTGTCATTGTCTATTTCTGGTAATGTCTATTTTTATTGAAATGCAGATATGTAGCATGTCTTACCTTAAGTGTTCAGATAGAGAATGCAATGTAACCATGTAGTTAGCATTTTACACAAGGTTTGGTTTAGGAGAAATACGCATATGTAGCATGTCTTAGATGAAATGCCAAGATACAGATTTATATATAAATTTATTTTTTTTATTTTATCTTTCTGACAACTTTTAATATGGATTATGGTTTTTAACAAATATATTTATACAACAATATACTAGTTTAAGTATTCTGTTTGAATTATGTTCTGTTCTAAATTTATAGGTGATTCTGGGTACATGAGCCGGCCTTGGCTCATTACCCCCTTGCGTAGCCCAACTGATGTGTCTGAGGAGCGCTACAATAGGGCTCATAAGAGAACCAGGGCGGTGGTTGAAAGGATGTTCGGGCTCCTGAAGATGAGATTCAGGTGCCTGGACCGTTCTGGAGGAGCACTCCAGTACAACCCAAAGAAGGTGGCTAAGATCGTTGTAGCCTGTAGCGTCCTGCATAATATTGCACAGCGGGCTGGGATGCTGCAGGCCGTCCCGGTGGACAGAGACCTCCTCAGAGATGAGGAGGATGATCCTGTTCTAGAGGGGGAATTCCAGGACGAGGGACTTGATGTCAGAGCAGACGTCATCAACCGCCACTTTAGACGGTAAATAATAGAAGTTACACTGGAGTATTTTCAATAGATGTGAACTCTAGGGAAATGACAAGTAGAGAATTGTGCAAACATGTTAGTATTGATCAAATGTTAGAATAATCTTTATTTCTCATAATATAGGTGATGCTCTGGGCATTGGGTCCTATAGCGAGTCTTTGCCACCTGGTTTTTAAAGAGGACATCAGATGGTAAGTAGAAATGTATGGACTGTTGCTGGCATGATTTGTACACAAATACATCATATGGCATACATTTTAAAAAATATAACTTTGTTTACACATTACTTAAAATGTACATAATCAGAAAGGGATACTCTAGAATGACTATGGTTCAATGTCACACAGAGGTTTGTTCTGCTCAATATGACTCATCTTCACACTTGATAGAAAATAACACAGGTTCATACACAGGCTTAGTAAGCTAGTGATAGATATTTATTATGAAATGGGGGGTGGGAGAGGGGTACAGAACTTATTCACACACTTGTATGAAATCTTTATATATAATTTCTTACATTAGGGAGATGACTTAATCTAAAGACTGAAAGGGAACAATTTGAAGCCTGACAGTGAAGATTTCCAAGACTGACAGTGGGGAAAAAGCCAAGATTGAAATTGAAGTATACCAATGGGATCATGTCTGGCATTATATTTCAATTCTGCTGACCTTGAAAACCATACAAATACATGTTCACATGGTAAGTGCAAACTATTTGATAGAATAAGGCTGTGGAGACATCCTATTGGAGACACTTAGATGATTTTCTATTTTGTAGATGGTATTTCCCAGTCCTCTATTTAATGAACTGATGAATAATACACCTATTGAAGATCAACTGTTTACCCCTGAATTGACTTTCAAAGACCATGCATTGTCCAGGTTGGTGTACCAATGCATGCTAGTGAAGACTGTAGAATATTAGTAGCTTACATACATTAGTCATATTTAGTTCTTTATTAGATATTTAGGGATCACAATCAGACACTTAGATGATTGTACTTTTTTAGATGGTATTTCCCAGTCCTCTATTTAATGAACTGATGAATAAGACACCTATTGAAGATCAACTGTTTACCCCTGAATTGACTTTCAAAGACCATGCATTGTCCAGGTTGGTGTACCAATGCATGCTAGTGAAGACTGTAGAATATTAGTAGCTTACATACATTAGTCATATTTAGTTCTTAATTAGATATTTAGGGATCACAATCAGACACTTAGATGATTGTACTTTTTTAGATGTGATTTCCCAGTCCTCTATTTAATGAACTGATGAATAAGACACCTATTGAAGATCAACTGTTTACCCCTGAATTGACTTTCAAAGACCATGCATTGTCCAGGTTGGTGTACCAATGCATGCTAGTGAAGACTGTAGACTATTAGTAGCTTACATACATTAGTCATATTTAGTTCATAATTAGATATTTAGGGATCACAATCAGAAAAAGGAATACATATTATAGTTGATATAGAGGTATTTGAATGGACATGAAATATTACATTTATGTTCAGCATACATATATTGTTTACATGTGATATACATTATTATGTATAATTTTAATTTTTGATATTTAAATATAATTTTTAATCAACAATATAATGGTGTATGTATTTCATTAATTTAAAATCAATGTAATGATTATCTTTAAAAAATGTTGATCAAAGTTAGAGCATAGACACCATATGATTTTAAATGTATTTTATGAATATTTTACAACGTGTGTATTAACTTTGTTCCATTTTTATTATTTGTCATTTCAGATTGGCATCTGATGACTTCCTGGAATATTTAATTTTTTTCAATTAAATATATGTTTATTTTTAACAGATTCTAATATATATCAATATAATCTGTAAATAAATAAAACTTGGACTCCCATGACTGGTAGTTGGCTATTTGACAAGCACATGCATAAGAGAAAATAATGCATTAATAGTAGAAAATAAAAATCTTCAGAGAATATTAAAATATATCTTTTAACATTAATTGGGGAGTCAGATTCTTCAATGCTTTTATATTTAAAAAGTATATATTAAAAATATTTAGGATATGTATTAATATTATGATTGTTTTAACTTTTAATAAGGTGAAGTGGTTCAATTACATGAAAGTGACAGTGTTGTTGAATGTAAAAAGAATTGTATAAGATCATGTATCTTCCTTAGGTATCTCAAAACATTATTAGAAAATATTTTACAATTATTACATTTATAAATGGTAGGTCATTTAACTTTATATTTTTACAAAATTAGTTATTGGATGCCAGGTTAATCTATGTAATTTTCTAGTGGAGTCATTTAACTATACTTAGTAATATTATGTATTTATTACAATCTTACCTCTTGGGTTAGACATCAAATATCTATATAGAATGTAATTTCCCCTTTAGTTTATTTTGTCAATCTTAAATCAAAATACAATATGTTTGTGTCCTTAAAGGGGTCATTCAAAATGTATATTTTGTATACATTGTAACAAATATCATACAAGAATTTAAACATATTTAGAATGTACTATAGAATTACATTCAGTCTTTAAATATACTTGTTAAAATACAAATAAATGCACATATCTTAGTCAATGATATAAGGCATCTATATGCAAACAACAATCAGCATCAAAATAGCCTATGTAGAGATGTATTTAATCCACGAATATATATATAATTACAATATAATGATTGAATAACAAAACATATTAAGTTGGTCAAATATAAGATTATTATACAAAATGCATACATAACATATAGCTTAATGTCCCTCTACGCTGAAGGCTAAAAAAGACATCATTTAATAAATATATTTCAGTCAGTGTGTAAAACAATCTAGAAGTTCATCTAAATTTGCTTTACTCATATGTTAGACTCATTTAGCAAAATGAAGGTGCCTAGGTTTATGATATATTAAGCATTATTGTTAAATGTTTATTTAAAGGGACATGAAATCAAAATATACTTAAAGGTAGCCATTTAAAAAAACAATGATTTATACATTCTGAATGAGTATTCTATTTTAATCAACTTTAAAACTTGTCTCATATTATGAATGCTCATTGTGATGTTGCTATCATTACTTTAGAAATAAGGCAGTAAATAGCTAATTTATTTGCTTCAGTACTCTGGACAGAACTTGATTGTTTGGAATAATTGATGCAACAATCGTCAAGGACAACCCAGGTTTTTATTAAACAATTGTCCGTAATATAAAATATCATTATTGATTTGCAAAGAAACATAACAAGATAACTTAACATTTGATAATCGTATTAAATAATAAAGTTGATTAACATTTCATGCTCAATCACCAATGGTAAATTTGTTTGGACAGTGTCCCTTTAAGAGATTTAAAGAGTGTATTTACTTCTCTTCCTATCTTGACATACTTTGCTTGAAAAGCATATCGAGATAGGCTCAGTAGATGAAGATTGGTGGATGCACAGAGATGCCTTATGTGATTGTCTCAACCATGTGCATTTAAATTTCTTCTGTTGAGGATATATAAATACTAAGAGAAAATGATTTACAGTTTAAAGTCTAAACAATCTTCTATCTCTACAGATCATTTGATACAATTGTTTGTTTGTAATGTCTCTTTAAAACTAAATACGCCATTGCACAATAACATATATGAGCACTTCAGAGAAATACAAGCTCGAGGTTTATTTGCGAATAACAAAGCTGTAGTTTAACATTTATAAACAGATTATCCAAGTTACTGACATTCTAACCGGAATTTTAACATTAATAAATATTGCGTGGGAAACGCATCTTCAAACACCAGATTAGCATATTTAAACATTAGTGTAATGTCACGCAATAGCACACAATCAATGTGCATTATAAATACATTTAATAGAGCAATGTCAATACTTCACAATCAATTTATTTAAAGAACAATAAAGACATACAATATTAAATGTGTATTTGTATTAAAGAAACAGACCGTTATTAAACCGAGAAATGTCTACAACATTAATAATGTGACAGGATTAGATTTTAAACAGTATTTAATCATTAATATTTCACGGATCCCGGATATTAAATCTGCGTCACACATATCCGCATGACAGGCCCATGAGTTACAAATAAGTCTACATGAAAAATGAAGTTACAGCACCACCAAGCGGTATGTGTAAGGAAGTTACTAAGATATGAAACATTAAGGAACGGCCAATCAGAGTTCATCACACAAACACAACTTGAGTCAGGATGGTCTCACAGACATTATAACAATATTTCAAACTTTTATCCAATCAGATGTACAGATAAATTGTCCCATGGTGCATCTCATGTTTACTTCACCATATAAAAGTCCATTACACGTTGCCATCTTTGTCAGTTCTCTAATGCCTGCAGGCAGTTTATATTATTATAATATATTTATTGGACAACCCAGCAGGCATGTCAGTTCCCAGGTTCACCAAGGAGGAGAGCGCTGCACTGGTCCATGCCGTCAAGGACTTTTATCCCCAGCTGTTTGGGAACAAGAGGAGCTCGACAGATGCGCCTGTTAAGAAGGCCCTCTGGGAGTCTATCACCAATGCGGTTAGATTGGTGTGTGACGTCCAGAGGACCCAGGATCAGATCATGAGGAGATTCGGAGATATGAGGTTGCGTTTATCGAAAAAAGTCAACCTCATAAGGGACTGGGTACAAGCCCGTAAAAGAGGGGGCCAAAGAAAGGCCCCGCGGAAACTGTACCTACTCCCTTATGAGGTGACTTTATGCGAGCTCCTCAATCTCCGGGTCCCCAAAAGATTTAGATCCTCGCCATCCTCGGCCTCCTCTTCTTCCCTCCCAGCTGCGGGATCTCAAAGTCCTGACGCGGGGGACAGGGCAGATGCTTCTCCGTCCGGTGGCCTGGGAGGAGCCGATAGAGAATCTGAACCAGGTAATTATCCAACTTCATATAATATTTATAATTTTATAAATCAAAAATGTGTATTTAGTCAGATACTAAACCTATACAGATCTCACAACATACACTACATATGATGTTTAGATATCTGATTTTAGATTATTGACACATGAAATAGGAATGATGTTTCTTGCGCTCTACAGAATATGCATCACAGAGCGGAAATGTAATTTCGCATCCACGTTAACATGGGTTTGCGGAAAGTGGCATTGCTTTATACATGTTGTTCAAATGACGGATGCGTAATTCCGCTTGGAATCATTGCGCAATGATCGCGAAAATGGCATTTCTCATCCACGTTAACATGGGTTTGCGGAAAGTGGCATTGCTTTATACATGTTGTTCAAATGACGGATGCGTAATTCCGCTTGGAATCATTGCGCAATGATCGCGAAAATGGCATTTCTCATCCACGTTAACATGGGTTTGCGGAAAGTGGCATTGCTTTATACATGTTGTTAAAAATTAAATGGAAATTCTTAGATTAGTGAAGAATACAGTATTCTTATTTTAAATATTATATCTAATAAAAAACGAATAATACTAATAAATTATAACATATGGCCATCAATTGATGATTATGTAATAACAAGCAGATATTCTTAAAGATACAGTAAACAACACAACTGATTGAAAATAAGAGTCCAGGATATATTTATCATTAATTTAATTGCGGAAACTATTAACTCATGGGACTACCAAAGGATTAATATTTTTCTATTGATTTGATATTAATGTAAATATTTTAAACATGGCATGATTAGTATTAATGATATGCAATCCTCATTTAATATATTACAGATATGGATGTGGCTGCTGGATCCTCAAGCCAGGGCTTGTCACAGTATGGTATGTCTCATTTTAATTGACATTTGTCTTAGAAACATGGAATGAACATTACATACTAAATACACATTGTTCAATATTTATATGTAATGTCTATTTAATAGATGAAAATTATATAATTATTCGGATATCCTTAAATAACATATTTGATTTTAATTGCATGCTCAATACCATTCATTACATCAACATATGGAGTAGATAATTCATTAACAAACAACAACATTGTGGAATCTATTTAATTTTAGATTAAAGGGATACTGAGCTACAATTATTAATATTGTCTTTCACATACAGTATGCAATATTAATAAACATAAAATATAATACTATCATCATATGTGACATATTCTATTGCTAAATGTAGTTTAAAATAAAGAAAGTACGTTTATGTGCATCTAAATATTTGTTGACCAACCTGGGTTTATATTGATGATTGGTGGATACCTTCAACAAACAATATTTATTGAATCCAATATTCCTTATCTGCCTTTAAGATTAATATCGAACAACATTCTAATTATAATAGGAGTCAATGTTAAATCATTTTTTACATTTTGAACATAGAAATCAATTATTTAAATTAATCATGTCAGTGTCCCTTTAAGACAAAATAGATTCATTCATCTTTACATTATTTTTATTAAAAACTATTGATATATAAATCTAATTATCTGTTGGAGTTACTTTATAGATATCTGCATACTCTAACAGCACCATGATTACATATTTGTAATAATCAAGTTTGTTATGTATTGTGATAAATATGTGTTGTGTCCTAAACAAGATTACTGTACATTGAAAAAATGGGTCGATGTGACACATGTTTGTTTAGATTTGTCAACAGATGCTCCTCAATATGTGGTTTGTGTGTATTCTTGTAACTTCTTAAGGACATATGACGGAATAATTCCGTCATAAAACAATTGAGCTAAGTGAAAGCTGTGTCCTTAAAGGGTTAAGAACATTGATCATTGGGTATATTTAGATATGCAATAGCAGCATCTGAGATGAATTTGATGTCTAATGTAGTCTGACATTAAACATATGTTCAATACAGATATGTTTACAGAATCCCCTTGATTCAATCAAGCATTTTCTGGTGTAATGACTGCTCTATTCTTCACAATTTAAAGTTGATTAATGTTAAAATTCTAGACAGATGTGATTTAGTGATATCCAAAATGTGTTTAATAATATATATCTATATCATTCATAGAGAGAGTTGGTGTGGGAAGCCCACAGGAATCCAGCAGTGACATAGAGCCGCCTTTGCGGTCTCCTGGTAAGTCCATTGACTCATTTATATGTAATTGAAGGTGTATTGCTAATCAATATTATGATAATGATTCCGATGAAGCATAACATTATAACAAAACATAGAATTTATCTTGTGTTTCTATATTTATTTTTTATATTGAGCGATTAATAATTTCTACTTTATTAGTCTACACATTTGTTATTCATAAGATGTCTAACATATGTTTTTTTATATTTGTTTTTTTGACAACAGTCATCAAGTGATACACACATGAGAAATCTTAAATGTTCTATGTACTATGCTTTTATGAATTTAACATTAAGACAAACAATACATTAATATTCTGATTTATTGACAATAACAAATCTATTGTCATTTGTATGCTCCATCAAAATGATGTAAATCATAACTTTGTGTGTGTATATCTTTAATGCAACATTGATGTGCGTATTTGAGCAACAGTAACATATGTTATAATATCTGATCTTAAGGTGTACACAACATGTTATGTTTTACAGAGATTGATGTCACATGTGGGATGGAGGAGGAAGAGGCTGCCTTGGAGTCTGATGGTATGTGAAATATATCTATCATGTTTCCAACATGTTTCTTAGTTTTAAATCATTTTATTGAAGACATTCAAAGTCTACAGCTTTTTCCCTTTAAAAAGGAATATTATTTGTCTGTTCAAATACACTACTGCCCCCTTTCTATATCAGGCAGCATGAAAATCTGCTTGTATATATTTTTTTAAGAATATATAATTCATGCCATCATTATGTCACATGCATATTCCATGCCAAAACACAATAATAAGTTTCACATTGTACAGACAGTCATTGAGATTCATCTGAGTGCCTATATAGATACCATATCCTCATTTCAGAATAGTTTACAGATTCAAACACACTTCGAAGTATATTGAAAACATAATCAATTTGAAATGCGTTGATTTGATGTCAGGATGTATGAGATGTTAATATATTTTCTTTACATTTTCAGATGGATCCACCACTTCTGGTCATCTGGATTCCGCCCCTGCCCAGTCACAGACCCCTCCCCGTGCACACACCCCTGACCATGGCCACACCTCTGCACACACCCAGAGCACTTCCCATCACCAAACTCATGTCCATGCCCCGACCACTGCCAGCCCTTCCCATATTTCATATCCTGTCCCTCCCAAAAAACGCCCATACACCCCCCTTCGCCGCTCTCCCCGTATTCTGGCCCGTACAGCTGTCCAGACCCAAACTCCCCACTCCCCAGCTGTACGGCCTACCCTGGAGCAGCAGCTCACCACTCCCCAAGCCATTCCCATCCCTCCCCAAGCCATTCCCATCCCTCCCCAAGCCATTCCCATCCCTCCCCAAGCCAATCCCATCCCTCACCCCTGTTTAAACCTTCATTGTCCTGGGTGTCAGATTGTCCTTCCCAGGCACAGCTGTAAGTATCATTCTAAATACACTTTATAAGATACTTAAAGGTACAGTGAAGTTAAATTGGTTAAATTGTGATTCAAATCCAGCATGCAATGTTAAGCCAATGTATAATAGAATACTCTTATGAATTATTCGTCATTCTCTTGATATATTTATGGAAAACAACTTATTCCTATAATTAGTTTAAACAATAAAATAAATGTGGCCATCATTTCTTTATTGTTGGATGAATGTATCCATCAACCAGCATGCACAAACAAAGTTCATCAACAAATATTGGCTTCCATAAAAACCAACATTCTTGCATTCAAAATATAGCTTGACAATTAAAACATATAATGAATATGTGTAATTTCTAAAGATTTGTCATGTCATGCTCTATCTGAATCAGTCCATTAAATATTTAGGTTCATTGTCCCTTTAATTGGATATCACTACATATACCAAACACCACTACTTGGATCCAAAATTTTATGTCCAAATGTGGATACATTATCTCTTGTCTAACCCAGTGGGAATTTAATTTCTTCTGGTTGCTATGTTTACACAGCTTGTCCTCAATGCCAAAATGTTTAAGGATAGGTGTGCCTACCACAGTCTAAATTGAATTTTTAAATTGCTGATGTAAGTACAATGTAAATCCTTTAACAAGATTTGATACACTCAAGCTGTATAAGTGGATCATCTAAAAACAATTAAAGGGGACAACATGTTTGAGTAACATGAGCCTTTAATGATTTCTGTCTGTCTGAATAACCTAATTCATGTGTAAAGAATATATGAAAAATAATTTATGTAAATAATTATTTTTCTTTATGATGACAATGTATGTATTAAAATATTTTATTTTGTTGTGTAATTATCCTTAATATTTAATTTTATTTTATTTTAGGCTGTGACTCAGCATGGCTCATGCTAGAAGGGATAGCAAGAGTAGAGCAGGCCGTGTTGAGGAACGCAGATGTCCTGAGAGGGATGAACAACACCATGCAGGCCCAGCTCCGGATTCAGGACTTGACTCTGCGTGAAATTATGCAATTACGTTCAAGGCCTGAATCTGGAGCTGGACATGCACAGGACAATGAAGATGATGACCAGTAAGTGGAGGATCTGGATATGCTCCATGGTGGCAGATAATAATCCTCCGTCCACATGTTGAATTAGTATTTATATTGTTGCCATTTGGCCTTTTTATCAGTTTATTGTTGTGCCTGTTGCACTCTTTTACCTTGTCATGTGTCTCCAATGAGGCTATGCTGGCCCTTGGCAACTCTCTTCATGGACTGTGATGCACTGTGTTACCTTGCCATGTGTCTCCAATGGGGCTATGGTGGCCCTTGGCAACTCTCTTCATGGACTGTGATGCACTGTGTTACCTTGCCATGTGTCTCCAATGGGGCTATGCTGGCCCTTGGCAACTATCTTCATGGACTGTGATGCACTGTGTTACCTTGCCATGTGTCTCCAATGAGGCTATGCTGGCCCTTGGCAACTCTCTTCATGGACTGTGATGCACTGTGTTACCTTGCCATGTGTCTCCAATGGGGCTATGCTGGCCCTTGGCAACTCTCTTCATGGACTGTGATGCACTGTGTTACCTTGCCATGTGTCTCCAATGGGGCTATGCTGGCCCTTGGCAACTCTCTTCATGGACTGTGATGCACTGTGTTACCTTGCCATGTGTCTCCAATGGGGCTATGGTGGCCCTTGGCAACTCTCTTCATGGACTGTGATGCACTGTGTTACCTTGCCATGTGTCTCCAATGGGGCTATGGTGGCCCTTGGCAACTCTCTTCATGGACTGTGATGCACTGTGTTACCTTGCCATGTGTCTCCAATGGGGCTATGCTGGCCCTTGGCAACTCTCTTCATGGACTGTGATGCACTGTGTTACCTTGCCATGTGTCTCCAATGGGGCTATGCTGGCCCTTGGCAACTCTCTTCATGGACTGTGATGCACTGTGTTACCTTGCCATGTGTCTCCAATGGGGCTATGCTGGCCCTTGGCAACTCTCTTCATGGACTGTGATGCACTGTGTTACCTTGCCATGTGTCTCCAATGGGGCTATGCTGGCCCTTGGCAACTCTCTTCATGGACTGTGATGCACTGTGTTACCTTGCCATGTGTCTCCAATGGGGCTATGCTGGCCCTTGGCAACTCTCTTCATGGACTGTGATGCACTGTGTTACCTTGCCATGTGTCTCCAATGGGGCTATGCTGGCCCTTGGCAACTCTCTTCATGGACTGTGATGCACTGTGTTACCTTGTCATATGGCTCATATATTCCTTATTTTTACAAGATTATTTATAAACGTTGTGTATGTTTTCTTACATACTAATAAAATACATTTTATTTCAAAAATCTTTGTCCTCATTCTTCCTGTTATTTTTTGAAAGCTCTAGTTTATGTTGTTTATCCTTAAAGGGACCTAACAAATATATTTGTTATAATGAAATCATATATGTAAGACAATAGTAAATGACTTTAAGATTAACATCTCCAATGTAATCTTATTATTTGTGTTTATATTATTTTCTCTTAGCTCTATCATTGCCTGATTATGATTAGCAGAGTAATTTCTTTATATATGTATATATATTTTTGTATTTGTGTATATATGTATATTTAAATGTTCAGATCCATGTGTGTATTTATAAACTCTGCATGAATTGATGCACCTTTACCAAATGATCTGAGTATTGATACAATGATATAATCCCTGTAAAGTGTTAATTTTATTTAAATAGTATTGACTATGTGTATGCTCTTTTTAAAAACAAAATAATGTCCCTTTAAGTGATGTTGATCACTATTGTAAATGAATGTATTTCCATTTGTAAAGCGTTTTTGTCCTTTTTACAAGAACAAGGACATATAGTTTTATTAATAAACAATCTTATTGTAATGTTGACAGCACCTGTATTTCATTTTCAAATCTATATTATTGTCAAAGTGTAACCAAATCAATCTCTGTGTGTAATGCAAATAATGTAGATGATGAATATTAGTTAACTAATATGTTAACAAAATACATCTCCTCCCATATATGGCTATCGGTAGGCTGACAATAATTAAACTTGAATAAATGACACGTTTAATCAATACATGTATAACTATTGTTATTCAACAACAATCCAAACATATCTTAAAACATCAATGGCATATGTATTTCTCATGTGTATCTTTTAAATGTTAAAGATATACACCATAGCTATAGTTCAAGGGACAGTCAAGTCCGAAAAGATGAATCATGATTTGGTGACATTCCTAGATAGCAATCTACACACATACTAGTTCCTAAAATATAAATACGTTTCTTAGTGATATGCCAAGATGTCACTGAGTCCTTGTATTGTCTGCGTTTTTTCAGCGATCTCGGATGCGCCATGTTGCTTAAGACGTCACCTGCCAGGCTGTCCAATGATTCCTTGTATTGACTGACGTTCTTACGTGATCAGGAATATGCCTTTTATTGGATTGCGTTTTGACGCGATCAAGGATGCGCCTTTTTTTTTTGTGCGTTCTTACGTGATCAATAATGTGCCTTTCATTGGATGGCGTTCTTACGTGATCAAGGAAGCGCCATGTTAAGACGGAACATGTAAAGGTAAAAAAACGTGTGATTGGATTGCGTAGTCCCGCAATATTTGTGCACGTTAAAAACGTTTGTGACTGCATGCAATTTTACAAAGCTTGCGAATATGTATTATTTGCATCATGTTACATTGTTGACCCGTAGCTGATAAAGACCAACACATTCTCTTTTGCTGGATGTCTGGTTGAATCAACGAACGAAAGCAAAATGTTTTCATGCATAGGATATTTATAGGCAAGTGCAAATCTCTCCAGTCCATGTTTAATATGTTTGTCAACAATGTTCCTTTTTCTGAAAAATTACTGTTGTGTTTAATGTTGAACATATCTAATTAATAAATATGCGCTATTGTGTTTGAATAAAGTAATCAATATGCATTTATCATATGCTAAATATATGATGCCGACTTCTTCTAAATGTAATTTCGTTGTATATTTTATGAAAGGTTCATTAGACACTCACATTATAAATAAAAATATTTGATTTTGTCTCTAGTTAGATAGTCCATTGTTTAACCAATCGGTTTATTTTGTCTTGTGTTGTAATAAAATGTAAGTAATTTTCTTAATCCTCGCAAAGCCAATGAGTTTCATGTGAGTACCATCTCCAGCTTTGTCCAGTTTGTGTAAAGGGTCTTTTCATATGTTAATGATGGGGTATTGTGTTGTTTTACGGTTGTAATGGTGGTTCATCTATATTTTCAATATAGCTAACCCTATTTTATTTTCAAGTGTTTGAAGCTTTTTAATATTGATATCAGTATATGTTAATCTTGTTGTTTGTAGTAGTGTCTATTACATACAGTTATGTAAAAAATATAGGATACTGTCCCTTGAATGCAAATGTTGTTTTTTGTATCATGTATGAGATCCACATAGTTTAATCTTCAAATTTATTTTTGTTAGCATATTTCCCCCCCCCCCACTCCTAAAAGGACTTTAAACCATATTCATTGTTAAAAAAAAATTCTTTACAATAAAATATTAACACAATAATGTCTCTTAAAGAAAATAGACTTTATTTAACACGTCAATATAAATGTTATTTAAAATTTTTTTTTTTTTACAAAGTACATGTAGATATACCAACAAGCTTAAAATATGTGTTAGCATATGTAATGTTGTTAAAGGGACAGTTTAGAAAAAAAAATTTAAAAACATTATTCGAAAAGTCAATTCTGTAATATCAAGGATATCAAATGTTTATCAACAATTGAACATTTGTCTGGGTTTATTTACATTTGCTCTCTAAACCTATGAGGTTGGTGTGCTCATTTCTTAAATCTTGAAGAGTGCTTGTAATCATTATACAATTTGAGCACTAGAGGGCATTTGGATAGCATTTGTATATGTAAAACCTTGTGCTCATACAGCATATTATTGACCATGTATTGATCATTGATATCTAAAATGTTGTTATGTCAGAACAACAAATAAGTGGTCATTTTTCATAGTCATAGATACAAGGGTAAGCACATAAGTCACACATGTATTTCTCCATGTTTTGTTGTTTCAAACTTTATAATGCGTAATACAGTGTTTTCTTTGTAATCAATAATTTTCTGACTGTCCCTTTAAGCTGTGTTATTGGCATTCAAACAGTAATATGCCATCATGGATAATTGTTATGGTAATTTAGTTAGCGATTCGGGAAACAGTTTGGACATCACATCACAGAAACCAATCAATATCATGAACAAGGATAGGTATGTGATGATGTGGTTTTCACACACTTATAACCCACACTCTGCAAAGAATCTTCCTCCATGGACCCGGTCCCATAGAAGTCGATTATATACAGAGTGTGGTCCACAAGTGTATGAAAACCACATCATCACATACCTATCCATTACACAAAAAAAATATTTTAAGATGGAAAAAAATACTTACTTCCTCTTCCTTCCCCTCTTCCCACGGGGCTGAGGCTCTGGGAGAGGCAACTGCCGACTCCGAAGAGTCCTCCTTGGAGCTGTTGTGGGAGGAGTGGAAGGAAGAGTACTGGGACGACCAAGGTGAGGAGTAGATGGCTGAGGAGGAGGAGAAGATGGATGAGGAGGAGAAGATGGCTGAGGAGGAGGAGGAGTAGATGGCTGAGGAGGAGGAGGAGTAGATGGCTGAGGAGGAGGATGACATGGGCCGGCAGGAGGAGATGGCCCAGCAGCAAGAGGCCCAGCAACAAGAGGCCCAGCAACAGGAGGTAGACCAGCATGCGCCTCCCGGAAAAATGTGAACATTTCCTGATGTAGATTAAACATTCTTGTTTGTCCTTCTTGTATTCTATTCAGTATATTGATTATTTCATTTTGGCCTTGAATTATTTGATTCTGCCCATCAAGTATTCTGCGTCGTCCTTCTATGTTTTCTATCCGGGAGGTACGCATCTGGTCTATGTACTCCAGTAGAACCCGCACCTCCGCTATTTCTTCTTGTTGTGCCTGTCGAACCCGTGCACGGCGGGGTGCCCGTGCATGGCGGAGTGCGGGTCTTTGAGGGACCTCGGGTTCCGCGGGTTCTGCGGGTTCAGCGGGATCCTCCTGTGCTTCCGGGGCCTCTTCATCATCTCCCGTGCGCTGTTCGTCACGGGGGGCCTCTTCCCTCCGAAGTGGGAATTCCTCACCACCACTCTCATCCCGGGGAGATGCAGGAGGCTGTGCTGCCTCGTCCCCAGACTCTGTATATAAATAAAAAAAAAAAAAAAAAAATGTATATATTAGCATATTTGCAAATAAAGGTTTAAATGACTTAGCTTACGATACAATTACAAATGCAGAATCATTAATCCACTTTGAAATCTAACAAACAATCAATACGATTTCCGCTTTTTCTAAACCGTGTTTGTGATATCTGGTCAATGTGAATGTTTTTGCGTTTGTTTTCAGTCTGTTTAAATGCACACCTAACCTATAGCCTAGATACTGATGTAACCGCAAAGTAATAGAATGCGTGTAAACAGCGTAATAGCATTAATCTGATCCTTAACACATGAAACCCAATGTTTTATCTTTCATGATTTAGAAGCATACATTTAGTATCAACTTTCGAATGTACTTTTCTTATCTAATTAGCTTCATTCTCTGGATATTCTTTGCTGAAAAGCATATCTAAATATGCTTATAAGATGCTGATTGTTAGCTGAATATAGCTGCCTCCTGTGATTGTTTCACCGTGTGCATGGCTATTTCTTCATTAAAATATATCTCAAGAATGAATCAAATTAGGTAATATAAGTACATTTGAATGTTTTGTCAATTTGTATTCGCTACCTCAATCATGAAAGTAAATGTTTGCGTATAGTGTCCATTGAAATACATTCGTATGTGAAATTATTGTTCAATGAGCTTACCGTCAGATGAGAGTGGCAGGTTCCCGGTATCGATTCCTCCGATACCGACTACTTCCACCTCGGAGATGCTGGGCCGCAACATTTCCTCCCATCTGCAGTACTCCATTTCAAGGGCAGGGCCGCCACCGGTCCCTGCGGCATGTCGGGCCTCCAGGCTTAACTTTTTTTTAAGTTCAAGTTTACAGTCCCGGTACCGATGTTTTATAGAATCCATATCCCGGTTCCGGCCACCCACTGCATTGACTGCATTCCTAATCTCGTTCCAGAGCCTCCTCCTGTCAGTCGGGGTAGTCTTCTGGTGCTGCAGCATCCTATGCCTGGCCATATAGGCCTCTACGAGGGCCTCCTTCTCCTCCATCGTAAACCTCGCCTCCCTAGTCGCCTTGGCCTTCCCCTGTGACGATGCCCTCTGTTTCCCGGACTGTGAAGCCCTACTCTGACCGCCACTGGGCCCAGCCACTTGGTCATCTTGAACCAAGTGGCTGGGTCCACCCACCGCTTCCACCCCCGCTTCCTGCCCCCCTTCCTGCCCTGTTCCTCTCCCCCTCCCTCTACTCCCCCCTCTACCTGTCCCCTGCCTGGCCTCCATCTCCTCCCTAAACTAAACCCCAAATAATAAAACAAAAAGTGAGTGTGATGAAATGAAAGGGGGTCAAAATAAAGAACTAAAAAGACAAAAAAGGTGCTTAAAGTGTGAGGGATGTAAACAAAACAAAGAGGGTAAGGACTATTTAAATAAACGAAAAGAATAAGACTAAAAGGAGGATATGTAAACTAAATGTAACTAGGGGATGGGTATGGGATGGGTATGGGGTATGGGATAAGAGTAAATGGGATGAAAGGGAATGGGACTACAAGGAATGGGGTATGGAGTGTAGTATGAGGGGGTAGGGGGTATGGAGTGTATGTAGTGTTATTGATAAGTGTATGTATGTATTGAATGTGTTTGCGTGTAAATGTGTTAAGTGTACAGATAAATCACTCGCTCGCTAACTCACACTACTTCTAATTCTCAATAACAAACACTCCCACTAACGCTCACTAACTACCACTAACTGACGCTCACACTAACAACTATCACTAATAACTCCCACTAACTCACTCATGCTCCCACTAACAGACTCTCTCCCACTCCCACTAACTCCCACTAACTCACTGACTCTCTCACGCTAACACTACCAACTGACTCTCTCACGCTAACACTACCAACTGACTCTCTCACGCTAACACTACCAACTGACTCTCTCACGCTAACACTAACTCACTCTCAAAAAATCTCTAACTCTCTATTCTTAAATCTCAAAAGACCCACCAGCAACACAGTCAAAGAAGCCATGCTTGTGTGGTGCTTATATACCCTGTGTAAATGTTTAATGATGTCCCAATTTCCATTGAAATTAGTGTTCAGGTGTGCTTTATTAGCAATTAATATTATTGCAATGTGTATTAGGTGTGTTAATTTGCGCATGCTCATTTAGAGTTGGTATTTGTGGAATGTGTAGAATGCGATGATGTCATAGTGTTCGTTTTCGCTTTCATTGTCCAAAAGTATTCTTTTTAAATGTGAATTTGCGATGGTGTGTTCTTCGTGAAGTGTTGTATATGTATGTTTTTCATAATATATAATGATATTGAATGCGATTTTGTTTCTAGTGTATGTATATATTTTTTAATCCTTGTTGTTATTGTGCGATTTTCCGCATCTTAAAGTATATGCGTATTCCCCGTATAAATAGTATTAAAACTTCCCCCGCTTGTGAATGTGTAATGCTTGTGTGCTTTGTTGATTGATTGTTGTTGTGACATTTGCGGCGTGTTATTGTTGTGCATGATGTGGTATGCGTCATATGACCGAGCTGTGCGTATTCTCGCGAGATCGAGTGTTAGGTGAAAAAAGGCAATTTATTTGATTTCCCATTGATCTCTATGGGAGACTGTCTAACGCGGGCAGGATTACGCGTGTGACATACACGCGTTAGGAGCATCGTTAGATGGTCTTATCTTAACTCTAAATACCGGAGTCAAACAATGACGTGCGTTAGACATAAACACGCGTGGCGTTAACAGCCCATCTACCGCCGAACTCTAAATCTAGCCGTCTGCATGTTTTCGGTCGAATGACTGAATATGGCAGTTAGGGGAGGAGCTATATAGCAGCTTTGCTGTGGGTGGACTCTTGCAGCTTCCTGTTGGGAAGGAGAATATATTCCATAAGTAATGGATGATCCGTGGACTGGATACACTACAAGAGAAATAAATTTATCAGGTAAGCATAAATTATGTTTTGTTCTCACATCACCTGTAACCTCTTGTGCTATAAGCATAGGAGTGTTTGGAACATTGATACTAAGCACTAACACCACCGGAATTACCAAGAAATTAATTTATGATTACCGTTCATAAGACTTTCTAATATCTTCACTACCAAGTACTATACTTCACTATTGATTGCAAAATTCCTTAGCTACTAATGTTTATTTTCACTATTAAGTGTTTAAAATCATAAATTCTAAACGATATGTCAGTCTAAAGCCTATAAGGAATATTTTAACAAGACAACACATTCACTGTGTATATTTCTGATACTGTCTTCGAACTATCATTTTTTATTGTAGTTGTGGCCACAACCGTATTTTACTGTGTCTTTTATATGCAAAAAATCTTTTTATTAAATCTCATTTGTTTATTTTACCTAGTTGTTGGGTTGATTATCCTAACGGAATTTGCTATATGAATAACTGTTTCTACTTCATATGTGATATAATTCACCCATATTTAAACCTTGTTAAACAACAAATCTTTAATTTACCTAAATTCACGAACAGTCACAGATACTTTTTATTAACAGTCATTTTGACTCATCTATATTAACCCTCAGCTTCCCAGCGCCTTTCACACTCCTGAAGTTCCTAAAGAAGGAACGTTTGTTACACAATTTGGACGTAGTCCGTGCTCTAAAATTCTATTTAGAGGCTACAAAAGATTTCAGACAAACATCTTCTTTGTTTGTTGTCTATTCTGGTAAAAGGAGAGGTCAAAAAGCGACTTCTACCTCTCTTTCCTTTTGGCTTAAAAGCATCATCCGATTGGCTTATGAGACTGCCGGACGGCAGCCTCCTGAAAGAATCACAGCTCACTCCACTAGGGCTGTGGCTTCCACATGGGCCTTCAAGAACGAGGCTTCTGTTGACCAGATATGTAAGGCAGCGACTTGGTCTTCACTGCACACTTTTGCCAAATTTTACAAATTTGATACTTTTGCTTCTTCGGAGGCTATTTTTGGGAGAAAGGTTTTGCAAGCCGTGGTGCCTTCTGTTTAGGTAACCTGATTTGCTCCCTCCCTTCATCCGTGTCCTAAAGCTTTGGTATTGGTTCCCACAAGTAAGGATGACGCCGTGGACCGGACACACCAATGTTGGAGAAAACAGAATTTATGCTTACCTGATAAATTACTTTCTCCAACGGTGTGTCCGGTCCACGGCCCGCCCTGGTTTTTTAATCAGGTCTGATGAATTATTTTCTCTAACTACAGTCACCACGGTACCATATGGTTTCTCCTATATTTTTCCTCCTGTCCGTCGGTCGAATGACTGGGGTGGGCGGAGCCTAGGAGGGACTATATGGCCAGCTTTGCTGGGACTCTTTGCCATTTCCTGTTGGGGAAGAGATATTCCCACAAGTAAGGATGACGCCGTGGACCGGACACACCGTTGGAGAAAGTAATTTATCAGGTAAGCATAAATTCTGTTATCGCTATATTTATAATTAATTATAGCTAAAATAGACAGTGTATGCTGAAATTACTATTATTGATCAAAAACAAGTGTAGTTCGAGATTGCATGATCCATATATCATTAAAGAGGCAAACACTATTAAATATTACATGTTAAACTAAATACAATGCAAATAATTTACCTCTACCTAAAGTGACATAATTAGAATAAACCCTATATCGCTATATATAATGTTAAAAGTACTTTATTTAAAATGCTATTTGTGCATTACATAAAAGTGAGAAATTACTCCTAATGTCTTTATTCAGACCCCAATGGCCATACGTCCTTAGTGTGTGGATCCACCATAATTCTCTTTTGTTTAGTTCTTTATCTATCTGACCTCCTCTCCAATGGAGGGCCACCTTTTCTATTTCCATCCATGTTAAATTATTGCCATCTAACATTTGACAGTTGTTACAATGTATAGGTACTCCATGATCATCATGTTTTTCTCAATCTTATTTAAATGTTCTAAAACCCTTGTTTTTAAAAATCTAGAGGTTTGTCCCAAATATTGTATCTGAGAATTACATTGTAATAAATATATTAAATTTTTTGTTTTACAGCTAATGAAGCTTTTGATCTCAAAAGTCTTACCAGTTACTGTAGATGTAAATGTTTTGTGTACCCTTTTAGTGTAATTACACCCTTTGCATCTACCACAAGTATAGAAGCCATTTAGATTAGATATCTGTATAGGTTTCTTGGGATTCATTCCTTTGATGAGGGAAGGGGACAATTTTTGTTTGAAATTAACATCTTTACGAAAAATTATTTTTAACCAAGATGGATGATGGTTACTATCATGTCTTATATAAGTATTTATAACACATTTTTTGAAAAAGGTTTTAGTGTGAATCATTTTATCTATTACAAATATAGAGAGATCTAAAAATGTTATCAGTGTTTTGTTAATTTCTGGTGTTAAAACAATGGACATATCATTGGAATTTAGTTGAGAAATAAAATCTTGTAAAAATGCCCCCCCCTTCCAAATACATAATATATCATCTATGTATCGCCGCCATGTCACCAGGTCCGCCCCCAGAGGACCATTGTTCCACACAAGTGTGTTCAAAATAGTACATAAAGATGTTAGCATAACTGGGTGCGAACCTGGTGCCCATGGCGGTGCCACATGTCTGAAGATACTGTGCATTATTAAACCAGCAGAAGTTATGGGCCAGGATGTAATCAATAGCTTAAATTATAAATTCCAACAGAGAGGTTGCCAATCCTGAGTCTTGTTCTAATTTCCATTTGACAGCCTCCAAACCATTCTGGTGGTTTATAATGGAGTAAAGGGATGTTACATCCATACTGACCAAACAAAAATCATCTTGCCACTTTATATCTTTCATGATATTTAATACATGTTTAGTATCTTTAAGGTAGATCTGTGCATAAGGTTGAAGGGAAAAAAATCAATAAAAGCTGATAAATTAGTTGTTAATGAGTCTATGCCACTAATAATGAGTCTCCCTGGTGGTCTTTCTAAGTTTTTATGGACTTTTGGAAGAAAATAGTTTTTTAATCTATTATATAAAGGAAGTGATATTCATCTTCTGATATAATATCTCTATCTAAAGCTTGTAACAATAAGTAATGCAGTTCTTTTCTGAAAGTTGTTTTTGGATTCCCTTTAAGTACCTTGAAGGTATTTTCATCTTATAATAACCTGTTAGCCTCTTCCATATAATATTCCCTGTCCATAACAACAATACCCCCCTTATCTGCTTCTTTAATGATGATGTTCTCTCTCTTGTTTAGTGCTTTATAGATCTCAAATCTGTGTTCATATTAAAGTCTTTGGGTTTTTGTTGCATATCTTCTTTGTCTTTCAATATAAGTTTCCCAAAAACCTCTATGATAACATAAACTTACATAATTATCCATTTTTAAAAATAGGCTTTGAAGAAATATCTTTCATTGGTTGTAAATGAACTGTCTTTTGTACATCTTTGTGGGGAAAAAATGTTTTTTAGACCGGAAGTTGGAACATATTGATTGTGTATTTAAGTCATCGGTGTCAGTAACATGTCAGCTGTTTTTAAGCCTTTTACCTGCTCTTGAGAAAGACGCCTTGTGCGTTGAAACGCGTTGAGCTGTTCAAAATAAACAATGTTCTTGATAGGACTGTTGTTTTTTCTCGACATCGCTGACACCAGAATTCTATACTTGTGAGTATACTGCACTTTTATACTTAAATTCTGTATACATACATTATGAAAGTTTTTTACTCCTAGTGAAATTGCGAAGCAGGGGTTGCGGAGCAGGATCAGCCACGGCACCGACACCCGACATGGAGGCTCCTCTTTATGCGATCAACCGCCCACACTGATGAGAGCTACTTAAATCCTATTGGCTGTTCAAATCAGCAACGAGGATTTAAGTAGCTCTTATCCTATTGGCTGATTTTAAATTTTTTGCCAATAGGAATGCAAGGTACCCTTTTTTTTGCCAGATTACGAGTGGAGCAGTATTTATGGATTCTGCTTGTGTGCTAACTCCACTAGAAGTAAACTTTTTGCGAGTCGGGTAGCGTTCATATTGCAAGTTGAATGTAAAAAGTTTTTGCTCATGCAATAACCCGATGCGCACAAAAAGTCCACGTTAGAATATCGCAATTGCGTTAACGTATTCCCCCATAGAAGTCAATGGAGCAAAAAAGTGGGAAAAAACTACTTGCGTACAAACCAGATCGCATATTCTCAAGTGCGTTAACCCAACATGAAAATATTAATATTTCACATTCCAATGTTTTCCCATACAATATTTTCTATTTACTCATAAATACATATTTCTACATATATCTGATGGTATTTTGGTTATATATCTATCTATCTATCTATCTATCTATCTATCTATATATATATATATATATATATACATACATATATATACATATATATATATATATATATATATACACACAGTTATATATAGGAATATTTATTTATAAATACTTAGAACATATTCTGCTATGTGCAGAACATTGGAATGTGAAATATTTACAGTAAATATATACTGTATATACGTACATGCATATACATATTTAGACGTGTATGTATGTATCTGTTAAAGTCCTTTGCATGCCTTTTTTTTTAACACCTGAGACCTCATATCTTTGAGCTTTTATAACTTTTTGTTCAATATTTTTTATGTGTTTTGTGACACTTTTTTGTTTTTGCGAAACAGTTAAAGGGACACTGAACCCAAATTTTTTCTTTCGGGAATCAGATAGAGCATGTAATTTTAAACAACTAATTTACTCCTGTTATCAATTTTTTCTTCGTTCTCTTGCTATCTTTATTTGAAAAAGGCTATTCTTTTGGTTCAGGCCCTGGACAGCACTTGTTTATTATTGGATTAATTTATCCACCAATCAGCAAGAACAACCCAGGTTGTTCACCAAAAATGGGCCATCATCTAAACTTACATTCTTGCTTTTCAAATAAAGATACCAAGAGAATGAAGACAATTTGATAATAGGAGTAAATTAGAAAGTTGCTTAAAATTGCATGCTCTGCTCTGAATCACTAAAGAAAAAAATTGGGTTCAGTGTCCCTTTAACCAGAACGCTGAGGTTGCACTATCTTGATGCTCGTTAAATTCAATTGCACTCAAACAAATGCTTTTACTTTCAACTTGTAATACGAGTGCTACATCCGACACGCAGAAACAGCTGGGAAAAAACCTGAAATTCCTCGCACCTAACTGTTAGCGCACCACTTGTAATCTGGCCCTTCATTTTTATTTATTTTTTAATAATTGATTTTTACCCACTCTGCCTAGCATAATGGCTTTCCCTGTCTCTGTTATAGAGGTGTTGACAGCCTATTAAGAAGGACTAGTTTATAATTGGTTTCTAAACAGAACACATCAACTCTTCCTATGGTACCTTTCTGTTTTTATTTGTCAGACACTGTTGTTTTCTTATGTAGAATATCCAGTTTCATGAAGGACAATTTCACGTTTGTCTACTGTCTAAATAAACACATTTAGAAGGGTTGCATTGTAGCCTTCTGTTTTCAAGATAAAGTTGCATAATTCATATGTCAACTGTTCATCTTACATATATTTTTATGAAAAAAACAAAACATTTATTATAGTATTATATCTTGTTGAAATTCTTTCTGGCCACACTCAAAGGGTTTATTTTTTTAATCATAAACTCATAGGCAAAATCTTTTGTTAATGTGGGCGGAGCCGACTGAGGAAGCGACCAAACGTGTTTTCATGGAGCTCCTTGCTCTCAGAGATAATAGTAAGGTATAATGGAGATTTATTCGCTAATTTAGACCTTACAAACAGGTAACAATATCTTGGTCCTCAACCTCAGTCATAATTCAAGGAAAGCCGCAGAAATAAAACCTAAATTTGAAGATCAGCTACCAGCTTATAGCCTATGATATTGCCACGTGGCTGGAGCCGACACCAAATATATCAGCCGCATTCCACATATACAAGCAGTGGAACTAACAAGCCCAGACTACAGAAACCATAACATCTCCCTCGAGGACATGAGCCAATAAAATAGTATACCAAACTGTGGACATAAGAGAAGATTGGGTGCTACATCTCCAGCCCTAAACGCAATACAAGTCGCAGTCGATTTACTACGATCTACAAGAAGTGCATACACATTGAAGATTTTCCCATAATGGAGGCATTAGACGCCTGGGAAGAGAGCACCCAGCAGCTTATAGAACAGCACATGCACAGCTTGAAATCGAGCATGACCAGCCTACTGTAGTCTCTCATACAACCACTGACCCGTGGAGCTACTAATACCAACCCAGAACAAAGAGGCGAAATCCACATCCCACTTATATTCACAGCTTGGATACCACCGGGTACTATTTCCAGCGGCTCAGTATTGCATTCTCGGCACTGGGAGCAAGGGCAAATAACAAAGCATAACACATGGCGTAGCAGAGACATAGCAGCCTCAGAAATAAGGAAAGTATCTAGTTATGTCATTATCCCTGCACAGACGGACATGTCACTAAAAGTTTCAGGCATTCGATCTAGTCCCTACTATTCAGCCCAGCGTAACAGGTTTCCTTCCAAATGTGGAGACACTCTCTGGGGAAACTTTTACTCGCAGTGTCTTACTGAGAATCTCCCTCACAGGGAGAGAGCTGCTGCCCTAGACAGAAGATTGGAGACCTGGCTTAACTGCATCCCCAATGTCGGCGATTCTGTGCAGGCTAATGGGATGTCACTATCGACTCTGCTTGGAGGGACTCATATCTACCTCAATATCGCAAGTACCGCAAGTATGAAGGCCCTTTAATGGGCTCCACACTGAGCTTGACTTATTAAGAAGTGGGTTAATTATAATAACAGTAGATTCTGCACCCTGAGATAATGGGCAATACACTGGACACTAACAATTACCCTACCTTAATGTTCCTTATGCGCAACCATCCCTGTCTCTGGGTGCAGACCTGAACGTGGCTAATGAATATGCTCTCCTCTCTGAGTCTGAAAGACTGATTTTCCTTTATGTTCAGGGACTTACTTCTTCAGCTTACCCAATAGAAGTACCGTAGTTTGATAACTGTTTCTGTTGATATTATGCATGCTAACCTGAGTTCTATATTTAATGTGTACTCATGGGTTCAATAGATATATGTTGGTGAGACGTATTAGAGTTTGTCCTATTTATAGTTATACATTTTCTCTAGAAATATAAATCTCTGTTGGTTTCATAATGCAGCTTTATATTATATATAGGTTCAGATTTAATCGTGGAAGACAGTATAGCTATGTAATTGAATATCCTCTTACCTGGGTGTCTTTATGTACTATATTGGCTCCACAATATATAGCATTTTTTCTATGGGGCTCTAGTTAATTGCACCCAATGTCTGCTAGATGGCACAGCAATTACATTCCTACCGATAATTTTTACGGATAGAATCTAAATCCTGACACGTGAAGAAAAGCTAGGTGTTATATATCTCAAGCTAAGGTATAAAACTATTTGGCTATTGTCTGAGATTCTAAGGTGTACATAATATACATATATTACTTTGTAACTGACAGGTACAATGCATTTCATAGGGATAGTAATTTCTTATACCTAACTTAAAGTGAAACTATACCCAAAAATTTTCTTTCATCATTAAGGTAGGGAATACAATTTTAAACAACATTCCAATTTACTTCTATTATCTAATTTGCTTCATTATTTAGATATCCTTTAATGAAGAAATAGCAATGCACATGGTGAGCCAATCACAGGAGGCATCTATGTCCAGCCACCAATCAGCTGCTACTAAGCATATCTAGATATGCTTTTCAGCAAATAATATCAAGAGAATGAAGCAAATTAGATTATAAAAGTAAATTAGAAAGTTGTTTATAATTGTATGCTCTTCCTAAATCATGGAAGAAAAAAATTTGGGTTTCATGTCCCTTTAATACTGGAACCTTAAGCATTCTGCCGCAGGGTATGGGGCCCATGCCCATATGGCAGACTAATATATTAAATAGTAACTATTAGTGACCTAATATTTATATCATTTATTCCCTAAGGCCTAGATTTAGAGTTGGGCGGTAGCCGTGAAAACCAGCGTTAGAGGCTCCTAACGCTGGTTTTAGGCTACCTCCGGTATTTGGAGTCATTAAAAAAAGGGTCTAACGCTCACTTTTCAGCCGCGACTTTTCCATACCGCAGATCCCCTTACGTAAATTGCGTATCCTATCTTTTCAATGGGATTTTTCTAACTCCGGTATTTAGAGTCGTGTCTGAAGTGAGCGTTAGAATTCTAACGACAAAACTCCAGCCGCAGAAAAAAGTCAGTAGTTAAGAGCTTTCTGGGCTAACGCCGGTTCATAAAGCTCTTAACTACTGTACTCTAAAGTACACTAACACCCATAAACTACCTATGTACCCCTAAACCGAGGTCCCCCCACATCGCCGCCACGCGATTAAATTTTTTTAACCCCTAATCTGCTGACCGCCACCTACGTTATACTTATGTACCCCTAATCTGCTGCCCCTAACACCGCCTACCCCTATATTATATTTATTAACCCCTAACCTGCCCCCCACAACGTCGCAGCCAGCTACCTACAATAATTAACCCCTAATCTGCCGACCGCAAAGCGCCGCCACCTACGTTATACTTATGTACCCCTAATCTGCTGCCCCTAACACCGCCAACCCCTATATTATATTTATTAACCCCTAATCTGCCCCCCTCAACGTCGCCTCCACCTGCCTACACTTATTAACCCCTAATCTGCCGAGCGGACCGCACCGCTAATATTATAAAGTTATTAACCCCTAATCCGCCTCACTAACCCTATAATAAATAGTATTAACCCCTAATCTGCCCTCCCTAACATCGCAGACACCTAACTTCAAACATTAACCCCTAATCTGCCGACTGGAGCTCACCGCTATTCTAATAAATGTATTAACCCCTAAAGCTAAGTCTAACCCTAACACTAACACCCCCTAAATTAAATATAATTTTAATCTAACGAAATTAATTAACTCTTATTAAATAAATTATTCCTATTTAAAGCTAAATACTTACCTGTAAAATAAATCCTAATATAGCTACAATATAAATTATAATTATATTATAGCTATTTTAGGATTAATATTTATTTTACAGGTAACTTTGTATTTATTTTAACCAGGTACAATAGCTATTAAATATTTAAGAACTATTTAATAGCTAAAATAGTTAAAATAATTACAAATTTACCTGTAAAATAAATCCTAACCTAAGTTATAATTAAACCTAACACTACACTATCAATAAATTAATTAAATAAAATACCTACAATTACCTACAATTAAACCTAACACTACACTATGAATAAATTAATTAAATACAATACCTACAAATAACTACAATGAAATAAACTAACTAAAGTACAAAAAATAAAAAAGAACTAAGTTACAAAAAATAAAAAAATATTTACAAACATAAGAAAAATATTACAACAATTTTAAACTAATTACACCTACTCTAAGCCCCCTAATAAAATAACAAAGCCCCCCAAAATAAAAAAATGCCCTACCCTATTCTAGATTACTAAAGTTCAAAGCTCTTTTACCTTACCAGCCCTGAACAGGGCCCTTTGCGGGGCATGCCCCAAGAAGTTCAGCTCTTTTGCCTGTAAAAAAAAACTTACAATACCCCCCCCAACATTACAACCCACCACCCACATACCCCTAATCTAACCCAAACCCCCCTTAAATAAACCTAACACTAAGCCCCTGAAGATCTCCCTACCTTGAGTCGTCTTCACCCAGCCGAGCCAAATTCTTCATCCAAGCGGAGCAAGAAGAGGTCCTCCATCCGGTAGAAGTCTTCATCCAAGCGGGGCAGAAGAGGTCTTCCATCCGATTGAAGTCTTCATCCAAGCGGGATCTTCTATCGTCATCCATCCGGAGCGGAGCGGCAGGATCCTGAAGACCTCCGACGCGGAACATCCATCCTGGCCGACGACTGAACGACGAATGACGGTTCCTTTAAATGACGTCATCCAAGATGGCGTCCCTCGAATTCCGATTGGCTGATAGGATTCTATCAGCCAATCGGAATTAAGGTAGGAATATTCTGATTGGCTGATGGAATCAGCCAATCAGAATCAAGTTCAATTGGCTGATTGGACCGACAAAACTCTAAATCTAGCCGTAAGAGAGCCATCTAGCAGTAACATATAACCCTCACAATCCCTACTAGCATTAATAGTAATTGTATTAACCCTCATTTAGCCAATAATCTACGACTTAAGAATTATATCCAAATATTATCCCTGATTTCTAACTACTAGAGGGGTATTGCTCTTCAGGAAGTTTTCATGATGAGGTTGTTATTTCTTCTTGGGGTACTACATGTGTGCAGATTAGATTGAAAATGTCTTTTCTCTTGTTAGGTGTATCCAGTCCACGGATCATCCATTACTTGTGGGATATTCTCCTTCCCAACAGGAAGTTGCAAGAGGATCACCCACAGCAGAGCTGCTATATAGCTCCTCCCCTAACTGCCACATCCAGTCATTCTCTTGCAAGCTCTCAACATAGCTGGAGGTAGTTAGAGGAAAGTGGTAAAATATAGTTAGTTTTTTCTTCAATCAAAAATTTATTGTTTTTAAATGGTACCGGAGTGTACTATTTTATCTCAGGCAGCATTTAGAAGAAGAATCTGCCTGCGTTTTTCTATGATCTTAGCAGAAGTAACTAAGATCCACTGCCGTTCTCACATATGTCTGAGGAGTGAGGTAACTTCAGAGGGAGAATGGCGTGCAGGGTATCCTGCAATAAGGTATGTGCAGTTAAGTTTTTCTAGGGATGGAATTTGCTAGAAAATGCTGCTGATACCGGATTAATGTAAGTTAAAGCCTAAATACAGTTATTTAATAGCGACTAGTATCAGGCTTGCTATCAGAGGTATATACTCTGATTAATGTGCAATATAAAACGTTTGCTGGCATGTTTAATCGTTTTTATATATGCTTTGGTGATAAAACTTATTGGGGCCTATTTTTTTCCACATGGCTGGCTTAATTTTTGTCTAGAAAGTTTTCTGAGGCTTTCCACTGTTATAGTATAAAAGTTACAGTTGGTGCAGTTAAAATTACAAACTGTGACATTAGGACATCTCTGAAGGGCTCAAAAGGCTTCAAAAGTAGGAGCTGTGGCAGTTGTTATGACTGTTTAAAAAACATATTTTTCGTTTTGTTAAACTGTTTTTTTGTATTAAGGGGTTAATCATCCATTTGCAAGTGGGTACAATGCTCTGCTAACTTGTTACATACACTGTAAAAATTTCGTTAGTTTAACTGTCTTTTTTCACTGTTATTTCAAATTTTGGCAAAATTTGTTTCTCTTAAAGGCACAGTAACGTTTTTTTTTATATTGCTTGTTAACTTGATTTAAAGTGTTTTCCAAGCTTGCTAGTCTCATTGCTAGTCTGTATAAACATGTCTGACATAGAGGAAACTCCTTGTTCATTATGTTTAAAAGCCATGGTGGAACCCCATAGGAGAATGTGTACTAAATGTATTGATTTCACTTTAAACAATAAAGATCAGCTGTTATCTTTAAAAGAATTATCACCAGAGGATTCTGACGAGGGGGAAGTTATGCCGACTAACTCTCCCCACGTGTCGGACCCTTTGACTCCCGCTCAAGGGACTCACGCTAAAATGGCGCCAAGTACATCAAAGACGCCCATAGCGATTACTTTGTAGGACATGGCGGCAATCATGGATAATACCCTGTCAGCGGTATTAGCCAGACTGCCTGAATTCAGAGGAAAGCGCGATAGCTCTGGGGTTAGACGTAATACAGAGCGTGCAGATGTTTTAAGGCCCATGTCTGATACTGCGTCACAATATGCAGAAGCTGAGGAAGAGCTTCAGTCTGTGGGTGACGTCTCTGACTCGGGGAAACCTGATTCAGATATGTCTACTTTTAAATTTAAGCTTGAGAACCTCCGGGTGTTGCTTGGAGAGGTTTTAGCTGCTCTGAATGACTGTGACACAATTGCAGTGCCAGAGAAATTGTGTAGACTGGATAAATACTATGCGGTGCCGGTGTGTACTGACGTTTTTCCAATACCTAAAAGCTTTACAGAAATTATTACTAAGGAGTGGGACAGACCCGGTGTGCCGTTTTCCCCCCCTCCTATTTTTAGAAAAATGTTTCCAATAGACGCCACTACACGGGACTTATGGCAGACGGTCCCTAAGGTGGAGGGAGCAGTTTCTACTTTAGCAAAGCATACCACTATCCCTGTCGAGGACAGTTGTGCTTTTCAGATCCAATGGATAAAAAATTAGAAGGTTACCTTAAGAAAATGTTTATTCAACAAGGTTTTATCCTGCAGCCCCTTGCATGCATTGCTCCTGTCACTGCTGCTGCGGCGTTCTGGTTTGAGTCTCTGGAAGAGGCCTTTCAGACAGCTACTCCATTGACTGAAATACTTGACAAGCTTAGAACACTTAAGCTAGCTAATTCTTTTGTTTCTGATGCCATTGTTCATTTGACTAAACTAACGGCTAAAATGGCTTAAATCTTGGTCAGCTGACGTGACTTCAAAGTCTAAATTACTTAACATTCCCTTCAAGGGGCAGACCCTATTCGGGCCTGGTTTGAAGGAAATTATTGCTGACATTACTGGAGGTAAGGGTCATACCCTTCCTCAGGACAGGGCCAAATCAAGGGCCAAACAGTCTAATTTTCGTGCCTTTCGAAACTTCAAGGCAGGTGCAGCATCAACTTCCTCTGCTACAAAACAAGAGGGAACTTTTGCACAATCCAAGCCGGCCTGGAAATCTAACCAGGCCTGGAGCAAAGGCAAGCAGGCCAGAAAGCCTGCTGCTGCCTCTAAGACAGCATGAAGGAACGGCCCCCTATCCGGCAACGGATCTAGTAGGGGGCAGACTTTCTCTCTTCGCCCAGGCGTGGGCAAGAGATGTTCAGGATCCCTGGGCGTTGGAGATCATATCTCAGGGATATCTTCTGGACTTCAAAGCTTTCCCCCCACAAGGGAGATTTCACCTTTCGAGATTATCTGTAAACCAGATAAAGAAAGAGGCATTCTTACGCTGTGTGCAAGACCTCCTAATAATGGGAGTGATCCATCCAGTTCCACAGATGGAACAAGGACAGGGATTTTATTCAAATCTGTTTGTGGTTCCCAAAAAAGAGGGAACCTTCAGACCAATTTTGGATCTAAAGATCTTAAACAAATTCCTCAGAGTTCCATCGTTCAAAATGGAAACTATTCGGACAATCCTACCTATGATCCAGGAGGGTCAGTACATGACCACAGTGGATTTGAAGGATGCTTACCTTCACATACCGATTCACAAAGATCATCATCGGTTCCTAAGGTTTGCCTTTCTAGACAGGCATTACCAGTTTGTGGCTCTTCCCTTTGGGTTAGCTACAGCCCCAAGAATTTTTACAAAGGTTCTGGGGTCTCTTCTGGCGGTCCTAAGACCACGGGGCATAGCAGTGGCCCCTTATCTAGACGACATCCTGATACAGGCGTCAAACTTCCAAATTGCCAAATCTCATACGGACATAGTGTTGGCATTTCTGAGGTCGCATGGGTGGAAAGTGAACGAGGGAAAGAGTTCTCTATCACCCCTCACAAGGGTTTCCTTCCTAGGAATTCTGATAGATTCTGTAGAAATGAAAATTTACCTGACGGAGTCCAGGTTATCAAAGCTTCTAAATTCCTGCCGTGTTCTTCACTACATTCCGCGCCTTTCGGTGGCTCAGTGCATGGAAGTGATCGGCTTAATGGTAGCAGCGATGGACATAGTGTCATTTGCGCGCCTACATCTCAGATCGCTGCAATTATGCATGCTCAGTCAGTGGAATGGGGATTACACAGATTTGTCCCCTCTGCTAAATCTGGATCAAGAGACCAGAGATTCTCTTCTCTGGTGGCTATCTCGGGTCCATCTGTCCAAAGGTATGACCTTTCGCAGGCCAGATTGGACAATTGTAACAACAAATGCCAGCCTTCTAGGTTGGGGTGCAGTCTGGAATTCCCTGAAGGCTCAGGGATCGTGGACTCAGGAGGAGAAACTCCTCCCAATAAATATTCTGGAGTTAAGAGCAATATTCATTGCTCTTCTAGCTTGGCCTCAGTTAGCAACCCTGAGGTTCATCAGATTTCAGTCGGACAGCATCACGACTGTGGCTTACATCAACCATCAAGGGGGGACCAGGAGCTCCCTAGCGATGTTAGAAGTCTCCAAGATAATTCGCTGGGCAGAGACTCACTCTTGCCATCTATCAGCGATCCATATCCCAGGTGTAGAGAACTGGGAGGCAGATTTTCTAAGTCATCAGACTTTTCATCCGGGGGAGTGGGAACTCCATCCGGAGGTGTTTGCTCAATTGGTTCATCGTTGGGGCACACCAGAATTGGATCTCATGGCGTCTCGCCAGAACGCCAAGCTTCCTTGTTACGGATCCAGGTCCAGGGACCCAGAAGCGACGCTGATAGATGCTCTAGCAGCACCGTGGTTCTTCAACCTGGCTTATGTGTTTCCACCGTTTCCTCTGCTCCCTCGACTGATTGCCAAAATCAAACAGGAGAGAGCATCGGTGATCTTGATCGCGCCTGCGTGGCCACGCAGGACCTGGTATGCAGACCTGGTGGACATGTCATCCTTTCCACCTTGGCCTCTGCCTCTGAGACAAGACCTTCTACTACAAGGTCCTTTCAATCATCCAAATCTAATTTCTCTGAGACTGACTGCCTGGAGATTGAACGCTTGATTTTATCAAGGCGTGGCTTCTCCGAGTCAGTCATTGATACCTTAATACAGGCACGAAAGCCTGTAACCAGGAAAATCTACCATAAGATATGGCGCAAATATCTTCATTAGTGTGAATCCAAGAATTACTCATGGAGTAAGGTTAGGATTCCTAGGATATTGTCCTTTCTCCAAGAGGGTTTGGATAAAGGATTATCAGCTTGTTCTGTAAAGGGACAGATTTCTGCTCTGTCTATCCTTTTGCACAAGCGTCTGTCAGAGGTTCCAGACTTCCAGGCATTTTGTCAGGCTTTGGTTAGAATTAAGCCTGTGTTTAAACCGGTTGCTCCTCCATGGAGCTTAAACTTGGTTCTTAAGGTTCTTCAAGGAGTTCCGTTTGAACCCCTTCATTCCATTGATATCAAACTTTTATCTTGGAAAGCTCTGTTTTTGATGGCTATTTCCTCGGCTCGTAGAGTCATGGGGGCCCATTTATCAAAGGGCTTGCGGACCTGATCCGACACTGCGGATCAGGTCCGCAAGACCTCGCTAAATGCGGAGAGCAATACGCTCTCCACATTTAACATTGCACCAGCAGCTCACAAGAGCTGCTGGTGCAACGCCGCCCCCTGCTGACTCGCGGCCAATCGGCCGCCAGCAGGGAGCTGTCAATCAACCCGATCGTATTCGATCGGGTTGATTTCCGGCGGTTCCTGTCCGCCTGCTCAGAGCAGGCGGACAGGGTTATGAAGCAGCGGTCTTTAGACCGCTGCTTCATAACTTGTGTTTCTGGCGAGTCTGAAGACTCGCCAGAAACACGGCCCTTCAAGTTCCATACGGAGCTTGATAAATGGGCCTGTGTGAGTTATCAGCTTTACAATGTGATTCTCCTTATCTGATTTTCCATACAGATAAAGTAGTTCTGCGTACAAAACCTGGGTTTTTACCTAAGGTAGTTTCCAACAAGAATATCAATCAAGAGATTGTTGTTCCATCATTGTGTCCTAATCCTTCTTCAAAGAAGGAACGTCTTTTACATAATTTGGACGTAGTCCGTGCTTTAAAGTTTTACTTACAAGCGACTAAAGATTTTCGTCAAAAATCTTCCCTGTTTGTTGTTTACTCTGGACAGAGGAGAGGTCAAAAGGCTTCGGCAACCTCTCTTTCTTTTTGGCTTCGGAGCGTAATACGCTTAGCCTATGAGACTGCTGGACAGCAGCCCCCTGAAAGGATTACAGCTCATTCTACTAGAGCTGTGGCTTCCACCTGGGCCTTTAAAAATGAGGCTTCTGTTGAACAGATTTGCAAAGCGGCGACTTGGTCTTCGCTTCATACCTTTTCAAAATTTTACAAATTTGATACTTTTGCTTCTTCGGAGGCTATTTTTGGGAGAAAGGTTCTACAGGCAGTTGTCCCTCCCTTCATCCGTGTACTTTAGCTTTGCTATTGGTATCCCACAAGTAATGGATGATCCGTGGACTGGATACACCTAACAAGAGAAAACATAATTTATGCTTACCTGATAAATTTATTTCTCTTGTGGTGTATCCAGTCCACGGCCCGCCCTGTCCTTTTAAGGCAGGTCTAAATTTTAAACTACAGTCACCACTGCACCCTATGGTTTCTCCTTTCTCGGCTAGTTTCGGTCGAATGACTGGATATGGCAGTTAGGGGAGGAGCTATATAGCAGCTCTGCTGTGGGTGATCCTCTTGCAACTTCCTGTTGGGAAGGAGAATATCCCACAAGTAATGGATGATCCGTGGACTGGATACACTACAAGAGAAATAAATTTATCAGGTAAGCATAAATTATGTTTTTATGGTTTTAATGCATTTTACAGTTAGTGTATAACTTGAAACTGGTTGTGAGACTGTATGAACATAATTCCTGTGTAATACTTATAGCTCTCACTTTCTATAGTTATTATGCATACAATTCTCCTGTTAACTGCACCCACTGGTAATAAATTGGGGTATATCATAATTTATATGTTTATTTATTACGCAATGTACAGGTCTATTGCTATAAGAGGGTAGTTTTCTCCAACATTGGTGTGTCCGGTCCACGGCGTCATCCTTACTTGTGGGGAATATCTCTTCCCCAACAGGAAATGGCAAAGAGTCCCAGCAAAGCTGGCCATATAGTCCCTCCTAGGCTCCGCCCACCCCAGTCATTCTCTTTGCCATTGCACAGGCAACATCTCCACGGAGATGGTTAAGAGTATGTGGTGTTTAGTTGTAGTTTTTTTTATTCTACTATCAAGAGTTTGTTATTTTAAAATAGTGCTGGTATGTACTATTTACTCTGAAACAGAAAAAGATGAAGAATTCTGTTTGTGAGAGGAAGATGATTTTAGCAGACAGTAACTAAAATCGTTTGCTTTTCCACATAGGACTGTTGAGATGAAGTAACTTCAGTTGGGGGAAACAGTTAGCAGACTTTTCTGCTTAAGGTATGACTAGCCATATTTCTAACAAGACTGTGCAATGCTTGAAGGCTGTCATTTCCCCTCATGGGGACCGGTAAGCCATTTTCTTAGTCTCAAACAGAATGAAGGGCTTAATATGGGCTATAAAACTGGTAGACACTTTTATGGGCAAAATCGATTGCTTTATTTGGGCATTTTATACATGTTTATGCTGGTAATTCACACTTATAAACTTGGGGAACGTTTTTTAACGTCAGGCACTGTGTTAGACACCTTTTCCAGTCAGGAAGGGCCTTCCCAGTTGTAGGCTGAGCCTCATTTTCGCGCCATTACTGCGCAGTTACTTTTGAGAGCAAGACATGCAGATGCATGTGTGAGGATCTGAAAGTAGTTGGAAAAGTTCCTAGAAGGCTTCATTTGGTATCGTATTCCCCCCTGGGTTTGGATAAAGTCGCAGCAAAGGCTGTAGCTGGGACCGTAGAGGGGTTAAAGCTCTGAAAATTGGTGTGCAATACTTTGAATGCTTTAAGACACTGTGGCGAAAATTTGGTAAATTTTGAACAATTCCTTCATATTTTTTCACATATTCAGTAATAAAGTGTGCTCTGTTTAAAATTTAAAGAGACAGTAACGGTTTTGTTTTAAAACGTTTTTTGTGCTTTATTGACAAGTTTAAGCCTGTTTAACATGTCTGCACCTTCAGATAAGCTATGTTCTATATGTATGAAAGTCAATGTGTCTCCCCCTTCAAAATTGTGTGATAATTGTGCCATAGCGTCCAAACAAAGTAAGGACAATACTGCCACAGATAATGAAGTTGCCCAAGATGATTCATCAGATGAAGGGAGTAGACATGGTTCTACATCATCTCCTTCTGTGTCTATACCAGTTTTGCCCACGCAGGAGGCCCCTAGTACTTCTAGCGCGCCAATGCTTATTACTATGCAACAATTGACGGCAGTAATGGATAACTCCATAGCAAATATTTTATCCAAAATGCCTGCAGAGAAAGCGCGATTGCTCTGTTTTAAACACTGAAGAGCAAGAGGGCGCTGATGATAATTGCTCTGTCATACCCTCACACCAATCTGAAGGGGCCATGAGAGAGGTTTTGTCAGATGGGGAAATTTCAGATTCAGGAAAAATTTCTCAACAGGCTGAACCTGATGTTGTGACATTTAAATTTAAATTAGAGCATCTCCGCGCACTGCTTAAGGAGGTGTTATCTACTCTGGATGATTGTGACAACCTGGTCATTCCAGAAAAATTATGCAAGATGGACAAGTTCCTAGAGGTTCCGGTGCACCCCGACGCTTTTCCTATACCCAAGCGGGTGGCGGATATAGTGAATAAGGAGTGGGAGAAGCCCGGCATACCTTTTGTCCCCCCTCCTATATTTAAGAAATTATTTCCTATGGTCGACCCCAGAAAGGACTTATGGCAGACAGTCCCTAAGGTCGAGGGGGCAGTTTCTACTCTAAACAAGCGCACTACTATTCCTATCGAGGATAATTGTGCTTTCAAAGATCCTATGGATAAAAAATTGGAGGGTTTGCTTAAAAAGATTTTTGTACAGCAAGGTTACCTTCTGCAACCCATTTCGTGCATTGTTCCTGTCACTACAGCAGCGTGGTTCTGGTTCGAGGAACTAGAAAAGTCGCTCAGTAGAGAGACTCCATATGAGGAGGTTATGGACAGAGTTCACGCACTTAAGTTGGCTAATTCTTTTATTTTAGATGCCGCTTTGCAATTAGCTAGATTAGCGTCGAAAAATTCAGGGTTTGCAATTGTGGCACGCAGAGCGCTTTGGCTAAAGTCTTGGTCAGCGGATGTATCATCCAAGACAAAATTGCTTAATATCCCCTTCAAGGGTAAAACTCTCGTTGGGCCAGAATTGAAAGAGATTATCTCAGACATCACTGGGGGAAAGGGCCACGCCCTCCCACAAGATAGGCCTTTCAAAGCCAAGGATAAGTCTAATTTTCGTTCCTTTCGTAATTTCAGGAACGGACCGGCCTCTAATTCTGCATCCTCTAAGCAAGAGGGTAATGCTTCACAGACCAAACCAGCCTGGAAACCGATGCAAGGCTGGAACAAGGGTAAGCAGGCCAAGAAACCTGCTGCTGCTAACAAAACAGCATGAAGGAGTAGCCCCCGATCCGGGACCGGATCTAGTGGGGGGCAGACTCTCTCTCTTTGCTCAGGCTTGGGCAAGAGATGTTCAGGATCCCTGGACGCTAGAAATAGTTTCTCAGAGTTATCTTCTGGAATTCAAGGAACTACCCCCAAGGGGAAGGTTTCACATATCTCACTTATCCTCAAACCAAATAAAGAGACAGGCATTCTTACATTGTGTAGAAGACCTGTTAAAGATGGGAGTGATACACCCAGTTCCAATGGCGGAACAAGGAATGGGATTTTACTCAAATCTGTTCGTAGTTCCCAAAAAAGAGGGAACCTTCAGACCAATTCTGGATTTAAAAATCCTAAACAAATTTCTCAGAGTACCATCGTTCAAAATGGAAACCATTCGAACGATTCTACCTACAATCCAGGAAGATCAATTTATGACTACCGTGGATCTAAAGGATGCGTACCTACATATTCCTATCCACAAAGAACATCATCAGTTCCTAAGGTTTGCCTTTCTGGACAAACATTACCAGTTTGTGGCCCTCCCATTCGGGTTAGCCACTGCTCCAAGGATTTTCACAAAGGTACTCGGGTCCCTTCTAGCGGTTCTAAGACCGAGGGGCATTGCAGTAGTACCATACTTGGACGACATTCTAATACAAGCGTCGTCCCTTTCAAAGGCAAAGGCTCATACAAACATCAATCTGGCCTTTCTCAGATCTCACGGATGGAAGGTGAACATAGAAAAAAGTTCTCTGTCTCCGTCGACAAGAGTTCCCTTCTTGGGAACAATAATAGATTCTTTAGAAATGAGGATTTTTCTGACAGATGTCAGAAAGTCAAAACTTCTAAGCGCTTGTCAAGTTCTTCATTCAGTTCCACGTCCTTCCATAGCTCAGTGCATGGAAGTAGTAGGGTTGATGGTTGCAGCAATGGACATAGTTCCTTTTGTGCGAATTCATCTAAGACCATTACAACTGTGCATGCTGAAACAGTAGAATGGGGACTATACAGACTTGTCTCCAGTGATTCAAGTAGATCAGAAGACCAGAGATTCACTCCGTTGGTGGCTAACCCTGGACCACCTATCCCAGGGAATGAGCTTCTGCAGACCAGAGTGGGTCATCGTCACGACCGACGCCAGTCTAGTGGGCTGGGGCGCGGTCTGGGAATCCCTGAAAGCTCAGGGACTATGGTCTCGGGAAGAGTCTCTTCTACCGATAAACATTCTGGAACTAAGAGCGATATTCAATGCTCTCAGGGCTTGGCCTCAGCTAGCAAAGGCCAGATTCATAAGATTCCAATCAGACAACATGACGACTGTTGCTTATATCAATCATCAGGGGGGAACAAGGAGTTCCCTGGCGATGAAAGAAGTGAACAAAATAATACAATGGGCGGAGGATCACTCCTGTCACCTATCTGCGATCCACATCCCAGGAGTGGAAAACTGGGAGGCGGATTATCTGAGTCGTCAGACTTTCCATCCGGGGGAGTGGGAACTCCACCCGGAAATATTTGCCCAGTTGACCCAATTATGGGGCATTCCAGACATGGATCTGATGGCGTCTCGTCAGAACTTCAAGGTTCCTTGCTACGGGTCCAGATCCAGGGATCCCAAGGCGACTCTAGTGGATGCACTAGTAGCGCCTTGGACCTTCAACCTAGCTTATGTGTTTCCACCGTTTCCTCTCATTCCCAGGCTGGTAGCCAGGATCAAGCAGGAGAGGGCCTCGTGATCTTGATAGCTCCTGCGTGGCCACGCAGGACTTGATATGCAGACCTGGTGAATATGTCATCGGTTCCACCATGGAAGCTACCTTTGAGACAGGACCTTCTTGTACAGGGTCCATTCGAACATCCAAATCTGGTCTCCCTCCAGCTGACGGCTTGGAGATTGAACGCTTGATTCTATCAAAGCGTGGATTTTCAGATTCTGTGATAGATACTCTGGTTCAAGCCAGAAAACCGGTAACTAGAAAAATTTACCATAAAATATGGAAAAGATATATCTGCTGGTGTGAATCCAAGGGATTCCCATGGAATAAGATAAAGATTCCTAAGATCCTTTCCTTTCTACAAGAAAGTTTGGATAAAGGATTATCTGTGAGTTCTCTAAAGGGACAGATTTCTGCCTTATCTGTCTTACTACACAAACGACTGGCAGCTGTGCCAGATGTTCAAGCATTTGTTCAGGCTCTGGTTAGGATCAAGCCTGTTTACAGACCTTTGACTCCTCCCTGGAGTTTAAATCTAGTTCTTTCAGTTCTTCAAGGGGTTCCGTTTGAACCTTTACATTCCATAGATATTAAGTTGTTATCTTGGAAAGTTTTGTTTTTGGTTGCTATTTCTTCTGCTAGAAGAGTTTCCGAGTTATCTGCTCTGCAGTGTACTCCGCCCTATCTGGTGTTCCATTCAGATAAGGTTGTTTTGCGTACTAAGCCTGGTTTTCTTCCAAAGGTTGTTTCCAACAAAAATATTAACCAGGAGATAGTTGTACCTTCTTTGTGTCCGAATCCAGTTTCAAAGAAGGAACGTTTGCTACACAATTTAGATGTAGTCCGTGCTCTAAAATTCTACTTAGAAGCTACAAAAGAGTTCAGACAAACATCTTCTCTGTTTGTCGTCTATTCTGGTAAAAGGAGAGGTCAAAAAGCAACTTCTACCTCTCTTTCCTTTTGGCTTAAAAGCATCATCAGATTGGCTTATGAGACTGCCGGACGGCAGCCTCCTGAAAGAATCACAGCTCACTCCACTAGGGCTGTGGCTTCCACATGGGCCTTCAAGAACGAGGCTTCTGTTGATCAGATATGTAAGGCAGCGACTTGGTCTTCACTGCACACTTTTGCCAAATTTTACAAATTTGATACTTTTGCTTCTTCGGAGTCTATTTTTGGGAGAAAGGTTTTGCAAGCCGTGGTGCCTTCCGTTTAGGTAACCTGATTTGCTCCCTCCCTTCATCCGTGTCCTAAAGCTTTGGTATTGGTTCCCACAAGTAAGGATGACGCCGTGGACCGGACACACCAATGTTGGAGAAAACAGAATTTATGCTTACCTGATAAATTACTTTCTCCAACGGTGTGTCCGGTCCACGGCCCGCCCTGGTTTTGTAATCAGGTTTGATTAATTATTTTCTCTAACTACAGTCACCACGGCACCCTATGGTTTCTCCTATTTTTTCCTCCTGTCCGTCGGTCGAATGACTGGGGTGGGCGGAGCCTAGGAGGGACTATATGGCCAGCTTTGCTGGGACTCTTTGCCATTTCCTGTTGGGGAAGAGATATTCCCCACAAGTAAGGATGACGCCGTGGACCGGACACACCAATGTTGGAGAAAACAGAATTTATGCTTACCTGATAAATTACTTTCTCCAACGGTGTGTCCGGTCCACGGCCCGCCCTGGTTTTGTAATCAGGTTTGATTAATTATTTTCTCTAACTACAGTCACCACGGCACCCTATGGTTTCTCCTATTTTTTCCTCCTGTCCGTCGGTCGAATGACTGGGGTGGGCGGAGCCTAGGAGGGACTATATGGCCAGCTTTGCTGGGACTCTTTGCCATTTCCTGTTGGGGAAGAGATATTCCCCACAAGTAAGGATGACGCCGTGGACCGGACACACCGTTGGAGAAAGTAATTTATCAGGTAAGCATAAATTCTGTTTTTTTCTAGCTAGATGTTAGATTTTATACCCTATTAGCCATATAATGTTTATACTTTATCCTACATTGTGGTGAAGGGCTCCTCTTGAGCTGTCTGTGGCCGGGTCGGCAAGAGTGGACCTATTATACTTCAATCTTAATGATATATGTATTATGGCTTTAGTTTTAAAGTTCAGCATGTTTCAACATAGATCCCATTAGTTTTAGTACCCTCAATAGGAACATTTATTAAACTCCAAATATCTGTTTTGCCTAACATACCCCAGTTCATATCATAGTTAGGGAAAATTACTCATATAGCCTTTTTCAGCTCTCCCCATATGATATGGGAACCTCTTTATCACTTACCCTGTACAGATGTGACACAGACATGTATACTCTGTCTCTATATGCCTAGTGACCCCATAATATATGTTATATCTATGTCGTAGAAGGCTTATAGTTTGATAGGCATAAACCACATACTCTAATTTTACAAGTGTTTTGTAACTATGCTGTGTCTCTATTGTTTAAGTTGTTTTACTGATTGAATGTTCTGAAATGACTTCTCTGTATACTGTGAACTGACATTTTATCAGTGCATGCCTTAAATGAAATCTCAATAAAAATTAAAAAAAAAATGTTTGTTAATGTCAGAATTAAAATTCCTATTCAGATGTTGAAAAGCTGGGAATTTTCAACAATGTAGATGATGGCATTTGTGATGTCAAAACTGATGATACAGTGTAATTACATTGATACAATGTTAGATGTTATTACTGATGCAGAGATGCAGTCACTGAAAATCTCCAAAGGGGTGTGAGTGAACTTTACCTCTTAAAGGGACATAAAACACAAAATATATTTATAATCATAGTATTGAAGTTGTTCCCCACCTCCCTCTAGTCATAGATGCCTGATTGTTGAACTCCAGCTTTGACTGCATTCCAGTGTTGACATGTTTACACATGTACACCAAATTTGCTTCAGATACCAACAGATAAACCTAGGTTACAAAATGGCATTACAGCATGTCATTTTAAGACTAAAGAGCCTGCACCTCTTTTTGTTTAACCCCAAAAATGGGTTAAACCCATAGTAAAAGTAGTGGAAACTGAGGCTGACCCAATCAGCAGCGCTAGTCGCAGGACACAGCTGGTTAACTGTGTAATGGTGATCACCTGCCTCAAGTATACACTCGTACTGTGTTTGAGAAGGGGCA